>NC_034591.1:80841393-80864240 GCF_900095145.1 Mus pahari
AAAAAAAAAAAAAAAGAACAGAAAATAATTGAGATACATGAGAACACCCATGGGAAAATATAACAGTGAATATTCCTGTATATTGTTAGTAATTATTTTTATTTCACAAATGATTTATAAGGTAAGGGAATGTGAACCTCTATTAAACATGTATAACATAGAGATACAATTTGTTATAACAACTACACAAAGCAAAGTAACCTAGGAGATAAGATGGTTGCACTTTGTTCAGTGTAAGTTGTTATCAAATACAACAGGATTTGGATATTATTTGTATATTAGAAGGAATCTGCCTGGTCATAAAAAGAAATTATCTGAACAAGAGTTAACTGATAAGTAACTTAGAGGTAAACTGAATCATTCCTATGAGAACCAATGCTGTCCAAATTGAAAGTGATAAACTTGGAAATGATGAACAAGAAGCCATAGTCAGAGAATGTTCTAGACTTTAGTCAATGACCAGTGCTTTGTGCCCCATTCAGGATTTGCCACATGATGATGTCTCATTCTGAAGTACCACATAGGAGAGAATGGTTATCTTTAATACCTCAGCTCTCATATTGAAGAATGTGTAACTGCTATAGGTATTGGTGAAACTGGGAAACTTTGGGCTTCAGAATAATATTATCATGGCAGTATTTAAAGTGATGGACAAAGAAATATCTCACATGTTTCCTATGGCTATATATATATATGTATGTGTGTGAGTGTGTGTGTGTGTGTGTGTGTGTGCATGTGTGTGTGTGTGTGTGTGTGTGTGTGTGTGTGTGTGTGTGTGTGTGAGTGTGTTCAGCCCTGGTGTATGAAAAATTATTTCAGAGTATTAATCAAGATGAGTGAACAGGAAGGAGAAAATCTCCAGCACCTCATGTGACAAACACAAATCATAAATTTCCCTATTTTAAACAAAATTTAAAATGCATTATTATCATTATTATTATTAATATTATTATTAAATGCAGTATGAAAAAGATTAACAAGCAGGTTCGATCATTCTGAATTTGGTACTTGGTATCAGTGAAGTAAACATACATACATCCATTTAAGTACAGTTTCAAAAATTATGAGATACAATATTTTGCTTTGGGAAAAAGCATAGAAGAGATTTGGCTCTGTGTTATGGCCATAATCATGTGGACATATAGAATCCTAACCTAATGAGGTAGCCCAGTGCCAAAATATTAAAAAACTGAAACAATACTGAAAGAAGCACACTGGAGAACCTTATTCTAGTATCAGGAGCATATTAATTGACAGTGCTTTCTCTGGGTTGCTAAGTTCATTTTTTTTTTCTGTACTAGAATTTATTACATGAGTGCTTAATAACTAAGGGAGCAGAAATATATTTAGCACCCTTAAAAGTGTTTCAAATTTAAAAGGTTTCAGCAGTCCCTGAGTTTCATTTCTACATAAACTTTCAATTGTTTATAATCTATATCCCTTTGGGAAGGAGCAGTAGTTACCAATTTTATCATTAATCTAAAATATATTTTATAATTTTTTGATATATTCTTTATTACATTTCAAATGTTATTCCCTTTCCTGGATTCCCCTCCGAAAGCCCTCCCCCCATCTCCTCCCCCTCCCCTGTTCACCAACCCACCCATTCCTGATTCCTGGCCCTGGCAGTACCCTATACTGGAGAATATATCCTTCACAGGACCAAGGACCTCTCCTCCCATTGATGACCTACTAGGCCATCCACTACTACATATGCAGATGAAGCCATGAGTCCCACCATGTGTACTCTTTGGTTGGTGGTTTAGTCTCAGGGAGCTCTGGGGATACTGGTTAGTTCATACTGTTGTTCCTCCTATTGGGCTGCAAACTCCTTCAGCAACTTGGGCACTTTCTCTAGCTCCTTCGTTGGGATCCTGTGCTCAGTCAAATGGATGGCTGTGAGCATCCACTTCTGTATTAGTCAGGCACTGGGAGAGCCTCTCATGAGACAGCTATATCAGGCTCTTGTCAACAAGCTCTTGTTGTCATCCACAATAGTGTTTGGGTTTGGTAACTGTATATGGGATGGATCCATCATTCTTCTATGCTCAAAATGCTCTCATTTAAAGGAAGCACCATAAAATCTTTGGCGAATTTTATACTTAGAATTTTATCTTATATAAAGCTTAAGTATGTGGCATTACTTGAAGCAAAAGAAAAAACTCAATGTCATAGACTTTGTATGAAATTTTATGCAAGCCTTCCTGAGGCATTTGTAGAAACAGAGGGAAAATGAGCATTTTTGCATCCATATTACCTACACTTATAACTGTTCATCCTCTAAGAATTTATGGCATCTTAAATTTCCCTAAAAATGTAAGTTTTGTAAATGTTTTATTATTTAGAATAAAGCATTTTCTATTTTTCTTTTGGTTCTCACAATACTTATACCCTCTTAGTTTAACATAAAATTTTAATATATCTGCTTCAATTTAAAAATATGGATGATCATAATATTATCATGATGGCTCTTTGAGCCATCTTTCAGAAAATGTTTAGAAATAAATACCAAATTTATTTTGTAGCTGAAATTCTCATGGTAGAAAACATAAAAATGATTTGTGACTTATTTTAACATAGCTTTATAATTTCTAGGTAAAAGTTAAAATAAAAGAAAAAAAGCTATTCCTTGTAAATAAAGGTGCAGAGTAATATAAAGCCCATTGGGTAAAGCACTAAAATTAAAGATTCCATTTGTAATACCACATCATTTAATAATGACAGTAATTTATCACTCTTTCTAAACCTTGTGTAGAACAACAAAAAAGGATTAAAAACAAAACTGTTCTGAAGTGGTACATAATTAATTCTCAAATAGATACACTTGAAAATATAAAATGTATTTGTATGTAGCATATATAAAGACCTTCACACACACATACATACACATATGCACACACACACACACAGAATAACAAAAATTATTTTTTCAAAACAATTTAAAGTACAAAAGCATATATAATAATATTGTGTTTCTTTTTTTAATTAGATATTTTCTTTCTTTAACTTTCATAAGTTATCACCTTTCCTAGTTTCCCCTCCAAAAATGCCCTATACCTTACCCCCTACCCTTGCTCTCCAATACACCCACTCCCATTCCTGGCCCTGGTATTACCTTATACTAGGGCATAGAAAGATCACAGGACCTAGGGACTCTACTCCCATTGATTACTGACTAGGCCATCCTCAGCTACATATGCAGCTAGAGCCATGAGTACTACTCTGTGGTTTTTGTTTTTTTTTTGTTTTTTGTTTTTTGTTTTGTTTTGGTTTTTTGATTGGTGGTTTAGATCCATGGGCTCTGGATGTACTGGTTATTTCATGTTGATGTTCCTCCTATGGGGCCGCAAACCCCTTTAGCTCCTTGGGTACTTTCTCTAGTTCCTTCATTGAGTGAGGACCTGTATTCCGTCCAATGGATGACTGTCAGCATCCACTTCTGTATTTGCCAGGCACTGGCAGAGCCTCTCAGGAGACAACTATATCAGGCTCCTGTCAGCAAGCCCTTGTTGGCATCCACAATAGTGTCTGGTTTTGGTGGTTGTATATGGGATAGATATCAGGATGGGGCGGTCTCTGGATGGTCATTCCTTCAGTCTCTGCTTCCAACTTTGTCTCTGTAACTCCTTCCGTGGGTATTTTGTTCCTCCTTCTAGGAAGGATTCTGAGCTTCTGGGCTAATATCCACTTATCAGTGAGTGCATACCATGTGTGTTCTTTTGTGATTGAGTTCCCTCATTTCAGATCATATCCTCCAGATCCATCCATTTGTCTAAGAATTTCATAAATTCATTGTTTTTAATAGCTGCATAGTATTTCATTATGTAAATGTATCACATTTTCTTTATCCATTTCTCTGTTGGTTCTTTCCAGCTTCTGGCTATTATAAATAAGGCTGCTATGAACATAGTAGAATATGTGTCCTTATTACAAGTTGGAACATCTGGGTATATTCCCAGGAGAGGTATTGCTGGATCTTCCGAAAGAACTATATCCAATTTTCGGGAGAACTGCCAAACTGATTTCCAGAGTGGTTGTACCAGCTTGCAATCCCACCAGCAATAGAAGAGGGTTCCTCTTCCTCCACATCCTCGCCAGCATCTGCTGTCACCTGAGTTTTTGATCTTAGTCTTTCTGACTAGTATGAGGTGGAATCACAGGGTTGTTCTGATTTGCATTTCCCTGCTGATTAAGGATGTTGAACATTTATTTTGGGTGCTTCTCAGCCATTCACTATTCCTCAGTTGAGAATTCTTTACTTGGCTCTGTACCCCATTTTTAATAGGATTATTTTGTTTTCTTGAGTCCATTTTCTTGAGTTCTTATATATATTGGATATTAGCCCCTGTCAGATTTAGGATTGGTAAAGATCTTTTCCCAATCTGTTGGGTGCTGTTTTGTCTTGACAGAGTTCTTTGTATTACAGAAGCTTTGCAGTTTTATGAGGTTCCACTTGTTGATTCTTGATCTTACAGCACAAGCCATTGCTGTTGTGTTCAGGAATCTTTGAGAATCTTCCCCACTTTCTCCTCTATAAGTTTCAGTGTCTCTGGTTTTATATGGAGTTCCTTGATCCACTTAGACCTGAGATTTGTACAAACAGATAAGAATGGATCAATTTGCATTCTTCTACATGCTAACTGCCAGTTGAGCCAGTACCTCTATGATAAGAACTTCAACTCTCTGAAGAAAGAAATCAATGAAGATCTCAGAAGATGGAAAGATCTCCCATGCTTATGGATTGGCAGGATTAATATAGTCAAAATGGCTATCGTGCCGAAAGCAACCTACAGATTCGATGCAGTCTCCATCAAAATTACAACTCAATTCTTCACAGAGTTCATCTGGAAAAACAAAAACTATTCTCAACGATAAAAGAACCTCTGGTGAAATCACAATCCCTGACCTCAAGCTGAACTGCAGAGCAATTGTGATAAAAACTGCATGGTACTAGTACAATGACAGACAGATAGATCAATGGAATAGAATTGAAGACCCAGAAATGAATCCATATGGTCACTTGATCTTTGGCAAAGGAGCTAAAACCATCCAGTGGAAAGAAGACAGCATCTTCAATAATATGGAGTTTCTTAATGAATATTTATACTCTTACAATGTCACCATTAAATTTCAATGGCTCTTATTTATGTGAAAAACAGCTATTCGAAATATCCATTGTCTTTTTAAACCATTCATGATTACAAAATGGCTAATTATGATTTAGATTAACCAAGATAAGAAGCTGTGATTAAATAATTCTGCTGCAAATACACTGTATAAGTCAGATATTAGGGGTTAAGTTTGGCAATAAAAATTTATGGAAGGTACACCTAAATTGTAGACAGTACTATAAATATAATCAGGCCTTAGATATATGACTCAGAATACCATTCCAAATTTTATAGTACCGCTTCTAAAATTAGAACAATTTGAGAATATTAAGATGGTAAAATGTTTTTCAGATTAAAAATAAAGTTGCAAGCTACTGCTACTACCAAAAGAAACATAAAGGTTTGACAGTATAGAAATGATGTTTGAGCTCTGATGAAAGCTTTTGAAACGGAACCAGTTCTAAGAGGTAGGTCTCTATAATTCTGTTCCCTTAGTTATTAAGCACTCATGTGATAAGCTATAATATAGGGTGACGGAATCTGACACCCAGGAACAGAACTGTCAATTGATAATATTCCTAACGGTAGAGAAGGGTTGCCAATCTGTTTGTCTCATTGTTGTTTCATTTCATTTTGTTTCAACTTTGGCATCATTGAGAACTATTCATCAAGAGAAACCATATTTTATTAAATTTATAGAAAAATTTTCATCAATTCTATTTATCAAATAGCATACACGATATATTTTTTTGAATTAAGAGCCATACCAAGGCTGATGGTAAAAGATACCTGGTGCACATTTGGAGAATATACTGTATCCTCCTGACTAAAAACATGAATGCGTTTTTCAACTTGGAATGCCTTCAATATTTCTTAGTTTGTGTTAAAAGAAAGCAGTATAAAAAATGGACTTCTGTGCAAAACCTAAAAGTAGAATTAAAGCACCAGAAAAGAGAAAAATGTAGAAGAGTTTGTCTATGTCTTATTGCAGAGAACAGCTAAATAGGTGTAAATTTCACAAATATATTATTTGGTAACACAAATATCACTTAGATGCAGCAGTTAAGATTTTGTATATCATAATATGGACACTGTCTTTGGACAAATATTCATCACAGAATGATATTGTCACTGTCTAAAACTGTCATTTCATGTTTACTACAAGTCAAATATTAAAAAAAAGGAAATATCAGAAAATCAATGAATAATTAATTTTGAGAAGAGGAAAGTCTTAAGGGATAACAGGCACATGATATGATGCCTAACTTCACTGATAAAATGAATTTTAATGACAATGACCTCTATGAGTATTGCATAGCTACTCATTTGTGAGTGAGATGATATTAAGTATTCATGAGAATAAAGGTAAGTGGGAGTATTGTGAGGTGTATGCATAGGTTGTTGTAGCATTACAGGGAACTAGAAAGCATGAGTCATAAATTTTCACATACCATACTACATAGAAATCTATTGAGATGATTCTATTAATTGAATTTATCAGTTCTAGCTATCTTATTAGCAGATATCATGTTCATGACGTCTGATCAAAATCAATAATGGCCCTAATCTGTCTCTATCAACAACATATTTTCATCACTATCAATTTGACCCTTTTCATAATCAAACATCTTAACTGCATAATATTTTGTGGAAGGTGTGAATATCATCATCTATATTTTGTATTTTTCCTCTAAAGTATATTAATATTTATCAATAGAGGAATACAAACAACACTTGTCTTATATAAACTAATCTCATATAAAACTGATGCTTTCTGCCAATAATTAGTTAACATAAACCATAGTCCAAAGATGTAAAGATTCTTATAGAAAAATGGTTCTGATTTTCTCTAATGCTGTGAACCAGTAATGCAGTTTCTCATGTTATAATGACCACCTACCATAAAATTATTTTTGTTGCTACTTAATAACTGCAATGTTACTACTGTTATGAATTGTAATGTGAATATCTGATATGCAACCCCTGTGAAAGAATATTTGGACTCTCTCAAAGGAGTTGTGACTGACAGGTTGAGATGAGACCCAGTGATGTAGAACAGTTGAAGTCAGGTAAGCTCAGATGAACTTCACACATAGATATTTGGTATACATCCTTCCTGGTGTTTCACCTTTTCTTTTTGTCTACATTCCATCCACTTGCATAGCACTAAAAGCCAGCTCCTACTTTCAAGTCAATACTATGATTCTTTTGTGTGTGTGTTCCCAGAATCCTAGGCTATAGGGTAATTGATTTACACGAGAACAAAACCAGGTCAAAGCTAATTTAATTTTTTCAAAGGGTTATCCCATCTCCAGTTATGCTTTAATTTCATTTCTAATTCTTCAAAAACTTTAATATAATATCAACATTATTTTTATTAATGCACTCGTTATTTTAGTCCAAAATATCATTGTTGGCACTTGTGATCCTTTTGATAAATACATTAATTGATATAGATATACATTTCTAGAAAGAATTAGAAATGCTTTCTTGGTTGAAGGATATAATCAGTATGACCTTGAGGATTTCAAATATCATAAAACATTCTATTCTAATAACTGGTAAAATTGTGATCAAAGTTGAAACATCCAAGTGGAGATGGAGTGGGGTGAGTAGGAGGTGTGGGAAGTAGAGCAGTTGGAGGGTGGATGGGGAGGGGCAGGGAATGGAATATGGAATGTAAAGCATGAATTACAAATAAAATAAAATTGAAAAAAGAAAAATAGCTGTATGATATGGTACTTTGAACATCATGACAAAGTCCCTATTAAATGAATGTATATATGAATGAATGTATGGAATTTTAGAAGTTATCAAAACAAACTACACAAAGGAATGGCTGTCTGTTAAGGTAGGGAAATACTACTAATTAAAAGTTAAATATTATACCTCAAAACATGCTACAGACATAGACACTAATTCAACTTATTTGGAAAAATTGACCATGATTTGAAAAAAATTAAAAGAAATGGAAATAAACATTTTGCATTAATTATAAGATATAATGAACTAATAAGTTTATTTGAAGGATGAAGTTGTTCTAATCTTTATTAATTGCATGAGACAGAGAGCCTAAAATAGTCTTAGAAGGAATTCTGAAATCTATAATAATGATGTAAATGGTGATAAGTATTTTACTAAATTTCCTGAACTATTATTGAATTAATATGAAATTAAGGAATCTCAGTCAGAAACAAAGGGTAAAGGAAATTCAAAGAACAAACTGAAGAGCTAGGACATAGGTTAGTGTTTCTGTGAATAGATTAGATGATTTCATTCAAAGTAAATTTCTTTTCTCTACACTTCCACTTAATAAGAGTACAGAAATCATATTAGAATTGAATTCACATATAAAAACTGCTACTATGAATATATCTAGAATTAACTTATTCAAAAGATGTAAAAAACATGCACTATGCATTGAAGTTTTTAACATAAGTACTTTATATTAGAATTTTTAAGGAAAATATAAGAACTGATTTTTATAAGGACAGTGCATATATTTTCTTTAAGGTAAGAGACAAGGTGAAGCCAAAGTAGAACAAAAACCAAATGTCTAACATTCTAGGCTAAAATATCCTGAGACTTAGCTTTTCTTTTAGATGTGAAGCTTAGGATGAAGTTTAGAGTAAAAAAGAGCTTCCTTTCATATCTCAAGCCCTGGGTTTGATTCTAATTGTCACAAAACAAAACGTTTAACATTTTCTACTATTGTACTTAACAGTTGTACTATTGATGAGGCTAAGTTGTGCTAGCAGACTGGAGCCTGGTATGGTTGTCCTCTGAGAAGCTCTGCCAACCCTAAGACCGATGCAGGTACTCACAGTAAGCCATGGGACTGAGCCTGGGGACACCAATGGAAGAATTAGGGGAAGGACTCTTTCTCTCAGAATTCCTTGATTCCCTACAGTTTTTGTCTCAGGTTAAGCAACTGTCAGGTTTCCCTCTTATGTATTAGTGTGTCTGCTGATATTTTTCTTGGTCTGGTCTTATCAAAACATCCATGTTATGTCCTGTCCACAACATCCATTTAAAAAAAAAAAAAAGAAAACTTCACAGTTTAAATTTATGTTAAATTCCATCAATTTTCTTCTTAATATATAAGAAAGGCATTGTTTGTAAAGCCATTTAAAATAACTAATTTTGATATTTTTTGTGTCACTAAGAAAACTCTCCTTACTGCATTTTAAATTCCTTACAGAAGACATAGCATGGAGGTATGCTGATTCTTGAGTCTGGGTCTTTAGCTCAGAATCGCAAAATCAGAGGATGTTTTCTCATCACAGTACCTTGTGTTTCTAGGCATCAGAGAAATCAAGAAAACCCACAACAATGTCTGGGAGTCCCTCAGAGGTTTGTTGTGCAAGATGTTTCTGGACTGAGTGTGTCCTCTAGAGTGTGTTTCATAATGCTACCTGTGTTCAGTTGTAAACACATACTTCTGTTGCTATCTTTAATAAGCCTCGAAGAGAAAGGAAGCTAAGACTGGAAAGCTTTCTCATCTTTCTTTCTTTCTTTTCTTAAGGTGCCAAGACTTTTTGCTAATTTCTGAAGGTGGTAAAGGAAGACCCTTAACCTAAAAATGAATTTAATAAAATCTCAGAGCACTGAAACATTTTAGATTATGTGCTTCAAAATCCTTTGTGCTCAAGTAAACTGTTGAGATACGACACACCACACCACACACACACACACACACACACACACACACACACGCACACACAAATACTATCTCATTTAAACCAATATATGACATATGGTTTAAGAGTTCTTTATAAAAGTTGTAGTACTTTTTATTATTTAATTTTATTTAAATAGAGAGTATATGTATTCATGCTTGAAAATGTATATGTAAGGGCTTACATGTCAAAATCAAGTACAACTTTTGACAATAATATTCTTCCTCTCATTCTTCCATGCAGGTTACACAGACTGAACTCAGATTATTAGGCTTGGAGGCAAGTGACTCTATCCACTGAGGCATCTTTCCCTGTCGATTCCTGTATCTTTTTGTTTGTTTGTTTGTTTGTTTTTGCAAGACAGTGTTTCTCTGTATAGCCCTGGCTGTCCTGGAGCTCACTTTGTAGACCAGGCTGGCCTCAAACTCAGAAATCCACCTGCCTCTGCCTCCCGAGTGTTGGGATTAAAGGTGTGCGTTACCACCTCCCGGCACTTGTATCTTTAGTAGGAGAGAAGTCCTATTTTACTACTTGTAGGTTAGACTTCGTTGTACAACTTAAGCGTCACATGGGTTCACTCTTTAACTAGAGTTCAGTTTGTAGCCATGTCTTTATGCTCATACTTTTCTAATCTCCAGTCAAATTTTTCTCATATTAAGTGGCTAGGGGAAGCCTCCATCCCTAGGCAGCAAAGACTGTTCTTGGGATCCCAGTGACCATGGGTATCATTTCTTGGCAGCCTGGCAGATCTACTGCTGTGGAGAACCAATGTTTCAATCACAGATTTGAGAGCGTGCCTTTGAACTACATTATTTGTGGACAGAACTCAGCAAGAAGCTCTATAGCCTATGGAAACTAGAGCCTTCATGCCCAGATAAGCAAAGATTGTGAGAACTCAAGGTACTATGATTTCTCCTTGCTTAATATATTTCCAGGAGTCAAAAACAAAACAAAACAAAACAAAACAAAACAAAAACAAAACCAAAAACAAATGCAGAATTCCTGACTGGATTCTACAGGGAGCTTAACAAAGTGTAAGATGCATAAAAGACAATAAACTGTATTCATGTCATTGACTGACTGACAATGAGGCAGTACTTTTGACTGAATAAACTAAAGTGTGGTGTAATGAGCATATCTTTATCAAGTGAGATGGAACTCATTAGAAAGGGGCCTGTTGTAGCATCATTACTAATGATTATGGTGATTAAAAAGATAAATTAGTTATTTTAAGCTATAATTTGAAAAACTTCAGCATTAAATACCTGACTAAAATAAGAATAAGCAAAATGACATCCATTAAAGTTTTAATATAAACTATGGACTTAGAAAATATGGAAATATCATATTCTTTAATCAAATTATATTTTTATTTTCTAAATGTTAACACAAATTTACCATGAATAATTTACTTATTTGTTTAAATCTGGCAAGAGTTGTTTGAGACTGGTTATCTACTGAGAAGCCTAAAAGCCCAGACAAAGCCTCTATTTCTTCCCCTTCCTAGACAGTCTGTATTCTGTTCCTAAGATGTGGAATACTTGTGATTTTAAGCCTCCTATGAAAATTTGAAGGCTTTAAAGACTCTTAAGAGGGAGCATGAATGACAGGCTTTTCTATTTCCTTTTGTCAGCTCCCATTGTTGGTGTCCTTGTTGGATATATACATACATATTCATATATATTCATATGTAACAGCACAAGTGTTAGGTTATTTCAAGGTGGTAAAATCATTGTAAGGATAATACATGACTTCAATACCACAAACAAACAATTACACATACACACACACACACACAAAAACAAAACAAAAAACAGTTCATCTCTAAGCTAAGTATCTATTTTATTTTTTTGTTCTAATTCATTTGTAAATTAAATGATTTGTATTAAAATATTTCAAATACACAAACTAATGTGAGCATTTTAAGTGCTACCATCTATGTTGAAAACTAGGTTTTATAAGATAGTGACACTTGAGAAGACCTTGGATAAGACAGTCCCTGATTTATTAAGTAGCCAGAGGAAAGCAATGGCTAAGCTCTGAAATGAGCTGCTGAGTAGAAACATTCACCATTATTCACATTGACCAGTGTTTTGTAATAAAATTTAACTGTGTATTTATTAATTTACATATTTTCTCTAATACACACAGGCAATATAATGAATATGGAAACTATGAGGTGGTTGGGAATGGAAGTTTCTAGAGTTGGTAAAAAAAAATATCAGCAGAGTGGAGTTGCTATAACAGATGATAGCATATTACAAAATGATTGGTTGGAAAGAGACATGGAGAATGAGACATTTCTTCAGTGTTATAAAATCATTTCAGCAAACTTAACCAGAGACTATCATATTTAAATTTAAACTGTATTTAAATTCATAATATAGATAGGAACAAATTTATTTAAAAAGAGAAAGAAAGAAAGAAAGAAAGAGAGAAAGGAAGGAAGGAAGGAAGGAAGGAAGGAAGGAAGGAAGGAAGGAAGGAAAGCAATATGAGCTTTGCAGAGAAGACAGTGTACTTTGAAAGCCGAAAGAGCACATGCTAACACAGAATGTTTGAGAGAGTGGGGATTTCAGATAACAAAAGGCCAGAATATCATGCAAACATTATGTCACAGACTGATGCTTGACTGTTAATCTGAATGCAATTGTAAACTCTCAGCAGATTTTCCTGTGTGATCCCATTTCAAATTACAATTCTGAGTTTCTAATTGCAGACAGAATTGGATAGGAGAAAACAGCAAGACAGAACAATAGGTGTTTGTATAAACCTGGGAAAGAAAACTGATGGGACAGAGCTAATAGACAAAGGCAGACAGGTTTTACATGCCATTTGGAAGTATAAAGAACAAAATCTGATGGAAAATAGGTAATCAGGGATGTGGGGGGAGGACATGAAAGGATAGCTGAGCATCTCAGACAGCTCTATGCATGATGAGCTTTACAGAGAAGAGGAAATGAGATGAGTCTGGTCATAACTGAGGTTGACACACTGCAGTTCTAACCATTCTAAATCATAACCGATACTCTCCTCGGAGAAAAACAATTGCCCTTCTTCATTATTTTAATTGTCAAAAAAAGCATAACATGAATTATCCTACCCACAAATTTATTGTTCGTTGTCTTCTCTGTATTTTTAAAAATGAAAGCCCTTCACCATAAATTAACCGTGTGAACACTGAGTGTCATCAGACATACAGCTCAGTGCTTGTATCAGCTTATCACTCATTCCTTCTTAGCTATGTATGAGCAAATGTTTTCAGAGAAATTTTGCTTTTAAAGTTGTCATAAAATTATTAAAACTACTTAAAAACCTGACAGTGTTCATACATTATTAAGTGAACATCCTGAACAACAAGTTATGTTTAAAAACCTAAACATAATTCAAACATAAACCAAAGAGCAAGGAATACATATCAAGCATAAAGGCAAGTTATTTCATATTCTTATTGAAGAGACTAAGAGATAATCAATTAGTGTCAACTTCCTCGGGTACAGTCTGTGTATAGCCAGTCTTCTCCATGACTAGTCTCTGATTTCAAATGAGTATCCCAGAAATGATAACGTGTAACTCCTAAAGGTATGCCATTTACACCAATGAATTTTCTTCTCTATTGGATCAGAAACTCAGGACTGGCTTGTACCTTTCACCAGGTCTACATCCTGGGGAAACAAGGCATCGCTGGAATAGCCCAACATATGGCCATGGTTAGTGGATCCAGAGGCAGTTCCTCCAGCCCTCCACAGTCCTCCAAATTCTGCAGCTTCGGTCATATAAATAATAGTCTTAAAAATATGGACACAAGCTCTGTTGTTTCTAAATATCTAGCTTAATGATAATAAATGTTCGCTGTTTTAAAATCACTTCAACATTGGAGGAATTGTTAGGATTACTTATGGTAATGTATCAGCATAGTAGGAAACTCATGCCATACTCTTTGAGGAAAGAGTGAGTCTTCTTGACTGCAAAGATTTTTACATTCTGCACAAAATTATCATATGAGTATCAGTTTCATGAAATGCATATGGTAGATGTTAAAGAAGGCCTTTTGCTTCGGTTTGTGTTTTCCTGATAAGACAGTATTCTGTCACAGTTTATGTCAAGAGGATGCAAGGGTGATGAGAGTCCCTCAGATGATGAAAATGTCCCTTTGAGGAGCCTGAAGTGGAGATCATCTCAGAAGGAAGTGTCAGGATTCTCACTAGCATGTCTGAAGCAGTAATTACGGAAACGGAAGAAGCACAGTTATGTGTGGACTCGATGGACTTAAGAGTCATATTCTAATTTCTTATTTAGGAAATTGAAGCATAGATACTGGCCTGAACTGTGCTTTTAACCATGTGACTCGATCATATACAGTAAGATGCCAGCAAGCTGCAAGCTAGGAGAACAGCTGAGCAAAGCTGCCCTGTGCTGACAGCACACTGGGATTTCTGGGGTTCAGAACTGTGAGAAACACATCACGGTCATTTAAACCCTTAAGTTTATGGGGCATTTATGGAAAAAAAAAAAAAACCCGAGTGAATTGGCAGCATTTAGAAAGATTGCCTTGAAACACAAGGTCTGCAGGATGATCTATGGGGGAAAGTAGAGGTCGGGGAGCAGTTTAGAAAATATATGGCAGAATTTCCTCAAAGGAATCACAAATATTACTTGCAAAGAAACATATTTGCCTTTCCTTCTCTTCCTGTTTCTACTGCAGATGCTGTCACAGGGAAAGACTGCAGACCAGAGGAAGGCACATTTAATTTTGCTTAGTTGCTAGTTCAATACCACAGAATTGGTGGGCTGTGCTTCTCATAAGACTTCTGTCCTTCTCCTGAGGCTGACCACGTGTCTGTATCACATGGGCATCTCTCCATGCTAGTGTTCTCTATCTCTGTTGTTTCTTTGACCTTCATTTTCTTCTCAAAGGACCAGGACCAGGACTGCTTGACTTAATCTGAGCTTAATGACATCTCTAAAATTTGTATCTTCAAATATATTCACTTCTGAGACCTAGGGTTCATTCATCAACATTTGTACTATAGAAAAATCCAATCTTGTTCTCAGTATTCACTTTTCTCAAGATAATTTGAATAGGATAATTCTAATAGAAATCTCTTATAACTTAGGGGTTATGTAGCACAGTGGTCTTGTGAGTACTAGACAGCCTGAGAAGCCAATGGCTGCTTAACCTCTGTGGCTGGACACTTAGCAGTTCTAATCCAGAGTTTTAGTTTTGAAGGTTCCTGAACAGTGTCTTGTACTGAGTCTACATTTGAAAGGACCAGAAAGCTGAATACTAGTGTTAGTGGTGGTCAGCAGCAGGAGCAATGGCAAACAATTTGCTAAGGGAGAAGAAACAAAGGCAGAACAACATATTTCTTTATATCTGAGCCTCTTGTTGGGAGATAGGAGACCTCATTTTCTGGAAATGATGGTGCCATTGTGCACAATAATTCATAGCTCTGTATCTGTATTACCAATAACTATGCACACATAGTCTAGCCAAAGCCTAAGTCCGTGATCATAGAGGGATTCATGAAGTCTAATCCATAGCTAGGAAGCAATTTTCAACTGATAGCTGGATAGATAGATATAGATATAGATGTAGATGTAGATGTAGATGTAGATATAGATGTAGATGTAGATATATAAATATATACATATTTAAATGTGTGTGTGTGTGTGTGCACGCGTGCGCGCACACACACACACGCGCGCGTCAGGAATATGACCCCTGAAAGTTTTCTAAGACCTAGTAAATAGATTTATACCCATGGACATACAGGCTGTGACTCATTTTCTTAAAGCACATATGAGACTAAGATAAAAGGTTTCAATGAGATGGAGGACAGGCTGGGTAGGAAAATGGGTCATATATTTGATCAAAACATACTGTATACAGAAATGAAATTCTTAAACTAATTATAAAAGTAAAAAAACAAACATTGTCCATTATGATTTAAAATAACTTAGCAGCTCACAATAGGTTATTGATAGTAAATCTCAACATAGTCTCTGACAAAAATAGAAAGAAATAAGTGTATTAAAATTCATCATCTCTACCTTAAATCTAATAAATATGATATAAAAATAAAGAGAGAAATAAAGGAGAGGTAAACAAACCCACATTAATGAAATTACAGTAATGTAAATATCATGGGAAACTGTTCCTGGTCCCCATAGCAAGTATACTAGTCAAGGCTACACAGTAAGCCCCTTTCAAAGCATAATTTAAAATCACAAATCACAAAAGCAAAGCCATCAATAACATAACTGAACTGAAACACGAAGAAGTACTGGGACCTATGACATCCCTAACACCGGGAGAGAATCTACTACCAAGTAAAAACTTGTCTATTCAGAAGGGTATGTTGAAGTCTTTTCAATCATCCAAACTTAGTAGTGTGAAATTAATTTTTAAAATGTTTATTTTAGATATAAGATAGGGCTAAAAATAAACTCATCGTGGGTAATATATGACCAAAAGTGAAACTGGGAAGTGGGATAACATTCGAAATGTAAATAAACAAAATAACTAATAAAAAATTAAAAAGTGAAGTGAATGGAAAGAGGAGAAAAGCAAAAGGAAGAGAAGATTTATGAATGAGAAGGCCTTTGCTTTCATAGGTATTCTCTTATAGCCAAAAACATCAACAATTGCAAAAAAATAAATTCATGAATCTAAGATATACATAGAGTGGCCTTCTTCTTGACCTTGACTCTCTCATTAAACCAATCCTAGAGTAAGATGAATTATGAATTTTGGATATTTAGTTTGCAGAACTGGAAAACAATAAACTTCTGTATTCTGCATGAACTCAGAAGTGTGTGGCACCTTGTTACAACACTGAGTTAACAAAAAAGCCATAAGGCTATTAAAAAACACTAAGGACAACTTCTATGTAAACTCGGATATGACTCCAGCTGAGAACAGCATTTGAAAGTGGAGGTGGAGATGCAGACTTCAACCTGTGGCTGAATGCAGCAGGATTACTCTGCTTCAACTGGGCCCAGAACTGCCTGGTTCTGTGGCATGCCTTCATCCTCAGAGCAGAAGTGAACCTCTGCTTGAACTCATGCCTTCTACTGTATATTTCCATATATGATATTCTGTCAAATACTAAGATGGTCTGTCCTATTAAACAGGTCTTCTCAATATGCTCTGCCTTCACAGTCTTTGCACCTGCCTGATGTCAGTAACACTGCCTAGTACCTGATAACCGAGCAGGCTTGCCTAGAAACAAAAGAATTAATTTTCAATTGCAGACTTCTCCAATTATTTATGAGAAAGGTGTTGGCTAGTTTCCAAATTCATTTTTCTTTATTAAATTTTTGTCTTTTCTTTTTTAGTAAACTGGTTGAGATTCTCATACGATGTATTTTGATTAAGTATACTCATAACTCCAAATTCTTTCCAGATTTACCTTCCTTCCCTAACCACACAACATTGTGTCCGATTTTAAAAAATGATTCCAATTTGTGCTGCTTATATATTCATTTATATATGCCCTTTGTTTGAAGAATGATAGACCACCATGGGCAACACTCTTCAAGAAAACTGATTTTGTTGAGCTCCAGCAGCTATAAACTCCCAATAGCCCATCAGCTAGTTGTGTAAGAACTTGCCTCCTTTCAATTTCATGGTCATCGTATGCAAGCTTTACAATCCCTACAAGTCCATATGACTAACTGCTTGATCCTGGAAACCTGATTTATACCACATGGGAATGAAGATACAACACACAGTAAAGAAATGACAGACACACATACATAACAGCTGGAATCTGGTGTTGGCTGTACTTGCTTTGATGGATGATATCTACCATACTACCTAAAAAAAATCAGTTTATTTATTATTTACAGAACAAGAAAAAAGTTTTATATAGTCTCAGAGAGATGTCTTTTTAGGGGAATATTCCCAAGCTATAAAAATTTGGGCAGAGAGGAAATAATTTATAGTTTTTTGCATACAATGCTCAATAACTTCTAATCTTTATTAATGTTTATCACATTTATAATCTTTATTAATCTTTACCATGTTTATAATCATTCCTAAGAACTCCTTGTCTGAAAATTATTCCAGGTCATTTTTTATTAAGGGTCATTAGTATATTTTGGCCTGTAGATATGTTATTTTTGATCTTCTTATTATTTTAATTCTACATTTTGATTTTTGCATCTTAGATTTGTTAGTTTAGTTTTTCTCTTTATTCTGAGTTTCTTTCTATTCTCTATTTCTTCTTTCAGCAGAGTTGCTTACATTCTCGTGAGGAAGTTAAGCATGGTCAGATTAGAATCTCAATTTCTTTTCTGCTTTTTCTGGTAGTTGAGGCTGCATCCTCAATGCAGATATTATTCTCATATGTAGTCTGATATCATCAGTGGCTTTATCAGAGAGCTTGGAACACATTTCTTCTGGCTATGTGGAATGATCATGGGTCATAACACAACCAGAAAGGGCACTGGATGGTTATTATGAACCAGCTGCCAAGTCTGTGGTGAGTAATAAAGGGAGAGACATGCCTGGATTTTTAGACATGTGGTAGCTGGACAGTCCCTAGAGTGAAGTTAACTGGTATATTCAAATTGCAACAACAGGAACAATAAAAATGATAATAATAATAATAAATTTGAGAAGCTCCAGGAATAAATGGAATTCCTTGGCAATATTAATATTGGGTTTGGATGAATCAAATGGTGGAGGTTAGGGAGAGGAGGCACAGGTAGTCTATGTGGAACTCTGAGTCATATGAGGTGGCTGGAGAATCTCTGGTGTAATGAATGTGGAATGAGATCTGGTGAATTTCAAAAGGAATGGGTTATGTTCTTTTCTCTTGCTATAATAAAATACAGTCAGCAAGACATCTTATAGAATGGTTTGTTTGGTTCTAGCAGAATAAGATTCCATTTGCATCATAGAGGATGGTGCTGGTATCATACAGTCAAGATGGCTGGAATACCTTATATCAAATATCTTGAACTACAAGGAAGGAGCTTATGAACTGAGAAGAGCATGTGGCTTTAAAATCTCAAAACATAACTCAGTTACATAGTTTTCCCAGCTATAAAAGAATATATCTCCTAAACCAACACAAACAACTAGAGGCCAAGTATTCAGACATTCTCACTGAAACCACCACATTTCATTCCCTGATCCCAATAGGCTTAAGGGCATCCCATATGCAGTGTTATAAGTCTGAAAACAAAATACTTCATAGTCTTTTATAATTCACAACACAGTTTAAATGTCCAAAGTCTCTTCTGAGACTTCATGCAACTTCTTAACTATAAACACTCATAAAATCGAAAATCACATTGCATACATCAAATATACAGACTCTATCTTATCAGTCCAAAAATGGAGTAATGGCAGCATTTTGAGGTAGTACAGTCTTAGGTAACTCTGCCCTTCTGACTTTGACTCTTGTGAAATATTTCTCTTTAGGACTTGTTCACTCCCTGTTTGAAGCTCTCCTTCTCACAATTACAACATCTCAAATATCTTTGAGTTGCAAGACAACCCACACTTCACTTTCACAGCCTAAAACTGTAACATTCTCCAACCTCTAAACAAGCTTTCTCAGACCTCTGCAGCCACTGACTCAGGACCACCTGCGGTGGCCCCTCCCTCCCTCCCTGCCAAGCCGGCTCTTTGTTACAGCTGCAGGCTCTCTTCAAACAGTTGCCTTTCAGGGCAGACCCCGCTCCCTGCTGATAATCTCCGAGATTTTCCAGAGTCATCTTCCTAAAGTTCTACCCACCAGCTCGCACCTGAACTAGGCCCCAAGACTGGGGCTGGGGGGAAGGGTTTTTCCCATGCTTTATAAACTCGGTATTTCACTAAACATGGGGCTTTGAACAGAATCCTTTGTCTTGGCCTGATTCCTTCCATCTTTTCCCTTCCCAGCTTGCCTTCCAGGGTGGACCCGGTTCAGAGTGTGACTGCTGGCAGGAACACTCATCAAAGATGCTACAGAGCCTTTGACATCACATTGCTTGGCCTCTTTTCTGTTTACAACTATGGAAGAAAATTCAATGATCAATTTACTCAAGCATTATTGCCTCATAGCTAACTATGAGGCAGCAAGCTTGAGACAGATCTGTGACTCTTAAACAACATTTTCAGCAGCTTTTTGTTGCTGTTCCTTTTTTCCCCCAAGTCAAAAGCTTAGGTGGAAGAACACTCTAGAGTGCTCCCTGCTTGCAGTGCTCTCAAGGAGGGTGATGTCATTGGAAATGTGCTTCAGTATCTCTTTCTGATATACACAAGTCCATCTTATTAAATCACAACAGAAAAGTATTAGAATCCATAGTCATTTTGTGAGTACATAATTGTCTTGATCTTGAAGAAACCAACCATGGCAGAAAGGCAATGCCCTAGCCTTGGCTCTGGCCCTGGCCCTGGCCATGGTGATGACCCTAGCGATGACAGTGTCCTGGCCATGAAGACCACTGAGGGCACTAGGTCATTTGGCAGCTGGTAGATGATGAAAAATCTCACCAGCTAAAACCTGAGGATCTAATTTAATGTCCCTGATGATGAAGTACAGGTGTATAATATTAAGAGAAGACTCTCTGGTGTGGTAGGAATGATAATTTCAAAGTGGTATCCCACTCAGCTAGCTTATTGTCTGTGCTTAACAAAGGCAGACAGATCTCTGAATTGTTTTGCAATGTGAAAAAAAAAAGAAAGAAAGGAAGGAAGGAAGAAGAAAAGAAGAGAAGAGAAGAGAAAAAAAGAAAAGGAAAGAAAAGGAAAAGAAGAAAAGAAAAGAAAAGAAAAGAAAAGAAAAGAAAAGAAAAGAAAAGAAAAGAAAAGTGCTTGCTTGCTATCTCCTAAGAATCAAGGACCTGGGATCATGACATGCTAATTCATAGGATAATCAAAAGGGAACCTGAAATGATATGTAAATTAAAGATTGGGCTTTTGATCTTCAAGAGATGAGCTAAGCCGAGGTTTCAGAATTGCAAGAAAAAGTGGTGTGGAGCAGAATATAGGCCATTAGATTGTAACCTACAATTTGACTTCAAGTCCTTTGTTTCACTGCTCTCAAACTCACCTTCCTGAGAACCCCTCTCCAAGACAAGGTTGGTCCTTGGTAATTAACAATGGTGTCATCTTTTTATTTGTTGTGATTTAAGGCACAAATTTCTTTGTTAAGATTCCTATTAGATGTTTTACATCTCATCTGTCTTAGAACAATTAATTAAAATAATTCATAATAAGAGTGGTCTTACTTTAACATGTCCTAAAAATTGAGTATCTTCAGAAATACTTTAAGTTATAAGATATATCAGAATATAATTTGTATTAACTTTTATAATAAAGAATGATAAATTTTGTAATTCGTAAAACATTGAACGGAATATAGACAGTTATTTCTATCTGTATTTGAATATTAAAATATATCCTTTCATCTTTTAATTTAAAATTAGACTTAAGACATGAATCCGTTTACCTAATGACTATGTGATTCTAATAAACAAGTGAATGAGGGACTCTAAAACCCTCCTAATAGTTTCTAACATTCCCCCACATATATTTATTATTTTCTCTTAAAAAAATCTGTGTTCAAAGAAAAGATTTCTTAACAATGTAATTATTATATTACCTGCAATTTCCAAACTCTTTCAACTATTATATAATTTTCTCCAATATATTTATAAAAAAATCACTGTAGACCAATAACACTTACTAATAATATACAATAGTCATATAGACAATTTAGTTAAGTATATGACAAAATGTTTAGGTTTATATTTAGGATAATGTTCCTCATATTATATGAAGGTATATGAAGGGATTTTAATATCTATGAACAATAAAGTATGTGTGGTGACTAATTCTTTTTTCTGCTAGTAGACTGGAAAAATTTTCATAAGTTTTACTTATAGTTTACTATTTGTAACAACCATCTGCTTAGCCTTCATATCACTTCATTTTCAGGGAAAACAAAATTAAAATTAACAGAAGTATCTAATGTAAAAACGGCAGGCTCATTGGAGAGTGAAGGAAGCATACAATATTGCTTTGCCTCCACATGTCTTCATCATAACAACATTAAAAATGCAAGCACTCTGAGAGTTCCAAAGAGAATATTGCTATAGAAAACCATCTAAAATCAATTGATTATATTAAAGTTGCATATTTATTTTATTAATGAAAAAATAAAGCTTCATTGTGTAATATCCCCTAGGATTGAACAAAACAAAGCTAACACATTGCATTCTCTATCTTGTATAGAACTATAAAAATAAATTTTTTTAAAAAAAATTGCGGTCATAGTATAGTTACAGCATTTCTCACTGTGTTCTTTCCAGCCAAGCTTACTGAAAAAGTATTTTTGCTTAAAAATAACATTAAACCATATCATTATTTACATCAAATGATGAACAATCTTAGTAGATTTTACATTCTAGGTCATGTTCAGAAGGAAAACAAACAGTTAGAAATAAAAAATCTGGCAGAAATAAAAATATTGCAACTAACTAGAGTCATGTTATATATAATTATTTGAATATGGACAAAAAGTACCTTTATAGTGTACAGTCCTGAGTCCTATCTTCATGCAATAGAACAGAAAAGCTTTGAATAAATTATTGGCCTTCAGATATCGCTCACTGATAGGCAGCATACTAGCTTATGCCTTTGATAAGTAGATTTTATTATGCCTTCATACCTCTATTTTTTAGTTAATAAGGATGTGAACATATGAGAGGGTTTGCTATAATAAAGTCAGTAGGCAAAATGAGGTAGCTATATTATGACTTCAAAATTTTAAAAATAAATTACTCTCATATATTTCTATAATATATTTTCATTATAACAACACCTTCCTCCCTCCTCCAGTCCTTCCATGTAACTACCATCACATCCACATTTCTTTCTAAAATTCATGTCCTGTCCTCTTTCAGTATATATACTGATTCTAATTGATGTACTCCATATGTATTTAAGTATAAAGCTTACCACTGTGGTAGAGAAAAAATGAAAATGGGTTTGTCTCTGAATAAACTGATTCTCCCTCCTTCCATGGGAATATATATATATATATATATATATATA
>NC_034591.1:80864345-80873223 GCF_900095145.1 Mus pahari
ACACACACACACACACACACAAGGAAGTCAGATACTATATTTGTTATACAGTGTATTTTCAAGCATTTTTATAGCTGTTTGAATGGCTACAATCAAAGAGTTAAAGAGTTAAATTTCTACTAAATGAATTCTAGGAAGACAAAGATGTTATTTAGCCATTATTTGGTTTTGAGGGAAAGCATCAGCAGTGCTATGTCTGTGGGATAAATTTTCTAGAAATTGTTGAAAAAACAAAACAAAACAAAACAAATCAACTATTTAATTGTTGGTTAAACTTCTCTGTTGAATGCTTTATAGAATGCAGATTATCTTCCTTTTGCCTGTTTCATATTTTGAAAAAAACCAAATCCTTGGATTTTCCATTTCACTTGGAAAAACTGAGAAACATGTCCTTCTTTGCTGATACTTTATTTTGTAAATATATACTTATTAGAGTCCATCTAGTGAGGGTCTTCATCTTCTACTTGAACAACAGTACAGGTGACTGACACAGCTAGAGGATGTTTTGAGAGCTATCCCTGGGTACTTGTTGTCTTTAAATCACACGGGGCAAAATATTGACTGTTTAGTTATCCTAGCCTCATTAGTATAGATGCTCAAGAATGGTTACTGAATACCCAGTTCTGACACTAGTTATGACACTTTTTTTCCTGGTATATTTTCCCCTTTTTTAATTGAATATTTTCTTTATTTACATTTCAAATGTTAACCCCTTTCCTGGCCCCCCCTCCAGAAAACCCCTATCCTAGCCCCCTTTTCCCCTGCTTCTATGAGGGTGTTCTCTCACTCACCACTCCTGCCTCCCAGCCCTGTCATTCCCCTAACACTGGGGAATCAAGCCTTCACAGGACTAAGGACCTCTCCTCCCATTGATGTCCAACAAGGTCATTCTCTGCTACATATACAGCTGGAGCCATGGGTCGTCTTGTGTACTCTTTGGTAGATGGTTTAGTCCCAGGGAGCTCTGGGGCTCTGGTTGGTTGATATTGTTGTTCTTCCTATGGGGTTGCATTCCCTTTGTGTCATATTTAGAAAAATCTTGGGTCAAAACCAAACACTTCCAAATAAGCCTTGATTTAATTTTCATGTTCTTCTTGAAGCCATTCCTTGTAACTCTTTTAAAACCAACAACTCATCTGATTTTATTAGTTATTTAATATTACTGTATTGAACTTTGAACTTAAAAATTGTAATGTGCACATATTATCTGTAAGTTCACCTTTTACATACTTCATGTGAATATTCAAATGTTAGTACCTTGTTAGGCTTTCTACCTTTCTTTTCCACTCTGAAAAATCAGACAACCACTTTAATCTTCCCAGACAAATTCTTCTTAACTACAAAGTACGTTTTTCTTTCTAACAATTCTTTTTCTTCTTCCAAGTTCACTTTTGTTAATACTACTGGCCATAATATTTAAAAAAATTTTTTTCCCTGTGGGAAAGAAACTAAGCAGTGATTGACCTCTCTTTATAAGATCTTAATGACAAAGAAAAGTTCAATTTCAAAGAATTTATACCTTGTGAAACCTGGGATTTTATCTGGCATACTTATAGAATATAAGCAGGGTCTTACTGAAAGGACCACATGTGATTCAAAGGCAACCTCCTTGGAAAGTCCTCATTCAGAATGAATGGCTTCCTCATAGCTGCATTGATAGAGTCTCTACTCCCTGACTCTTTTCCAAACTATATGCTTTAGATTCTCCCCAAGATCACAAGACCATATGTGATTAGGGCAAAACTGCACATAAGTCATTGAGGAGAGTGTTTGGCTACTCAGAGGAGGGTCCAGTGACCCTGTAAAGCATTCTTTCTATGAGTGGCTGAGTAAGCCCAGGTGGTGGACTTTTGTAAACAGACACAGCTGATATCATGATGATGGCAATTGTCTGGCTTCAAGGATAGTCCTGTACAACATCATCTTATTTAAAGAAAGCTCAATCCAAACAATATACACAGATAAGGAAGGGGTAATAAATTAATACTACCTATGGACATGTTGTTAAACTCTGGGGATTTGTAAGTTATAAGCAAGCATTACTAAAAAACAAAAGTCAATTATTTTATTTTAGATTATCCATTCCAAAGAATTTACTGCGATAGCCACACATGTACAAAGCAAAATAGTAAATAGAGAGAAGGTCTTCCATAACAAAATTCCTTTAAATTCATGTGTGTATGACAAAGCAGAAATCAACTTAGCAATTCTCTTATAACAGTGATACAGAAGTTACTGTTTGATGATTTCCTAAAACTCCTTTTAGTCAGACGATCCTCTCTGTCATTTCCAAGGATGAGCATCCCATATAATAAATGTGCAATGGATATTTGAGCAATGATGTTGTCCTCCTTTTCCCTGGCACAAACTCAGGGGATAACCTCATTCAGAAAGAGTGCTTTTGAGGACACATTGAGACAAACACGATCTGGCCTGAAGTAGGAGTAGCTTATGAGCCAGCTCAAAAAGCACATGGAGGTTTGCCAGTGTAGTGTGTACACAAAACGTATTTGCTACTCCATACCACTGAAAGTACCAACTTAACAGATTTGTTTTGTTTTCTCTTATCCTGCAAGGATCAAAAGGCAGAGAAAAGAATGAGGAGACTCACTGTTGAGTTCAGTGTTGACAGATGACCAAAAGCACTTGTCTTCATTACCTGCATACTTGTGCAGATGTGCTTGTCATCTTCTGGGAATTTACAAGAAACAGAAAGTATCTCTTCCCTGAGAGTGCTTTAGGAGTACAAACACTTGATTTTTAAGTGTAACCCCCTGATAATTTAAAACTTTATAAGGTGAGATGCAATTAGCTTCCATTACCATGGAAGATTAAATAAACAGAAATATCTGTCTTTATCAGTATTTAACCTGTAAATATCTTCCCTGGATAGATTTCATGTGATCAAATGCTTGGGAAACTGTACTTACAGCTAGCTTGCATTTGCCTGCAAATGGAAATAGACAATCAGAAAAACTCAACAAGGATCACCCCTCTCATAAATAGATCAAGCTGTAGGATAACGCAGTACTCTGATATTCCCCACTAGAAGCTACATTTTATCTTCTGGCTTAACTTTAGGCTATAATTGGGTTCAAAACACATCTGACATTCCTTCCTTCCTTCTTTCCTTCCTTCCTTCCTTCCTTCCTTCCTTCCTTCCTTCCTTCCTTCCTTCCTTCCCTCTCCCTTCCCCCTTTCCTTCTCCCTCCCTCTCCCCCCCCTCTCCTTTTGAGATTTGGGATTTCAGGCTAGGAATGGCTTGCCACTCCTATGTAAGACAAAAGCAACATGTAGTGGAATAGCTCCAAAATTTCCTTTGGCTTCTCCTTCAGATCATCCTCTAGCACTTGTCTTTCAATTCTTCCTCCTTCCCTTCAAATAGACCATGAGAAAGAATTGTTCTGTGACACATTAGGTGATCTTACTCACAGAGCCCTGAGCTTCATTAGCAACTGTGAGGGGGAGTCTATTAGAATATTTGTTTCAATGAGTTTGGCTCTTGAAAACTATTATACTGTAAGCTAAACAAATTTTCCTGCATCTAACCTGATTTATCTCAATTTCCCTGTGCCTAGCCCACAACAAGAAAATTTCTGGAGTAAATATTCAGCTTCACATATCAGTGAAATTGGCCAAATTTTAAAAATTTTAATGATTATATGAATCTGGAGAAGTTTGAACCCTTCTAATCTAAAATTGTTTTCCAATATTGACTTTCATCATTCCCCTTGAGCTGTGTCCTCAAATTTATTATCACTCTGTAGTATATTTTGTAATCTAGATAGGAAGCAAACATGATAAATGCAACATGGATTTCTTCTTGTTTAAATAGGTTTACCTGATGGGCTTTTGGATTGAGACAGCCCACGTGGGAAATTAAATTCCTATCATATACAGAAAAATGAACAGAGGAAACAATGCATCACACAACAACAAAATAAACCATATAAAAGGACATGGCATTTTTAGCTTCTCTAGACCTCCACAAATAGAAACCAAAATAAAGCAGGGGTTCCCAGAGCATGATGAGACAGAAATGGAAGTGGATGAGTGTGGATCAATTCTGCCACAGATATTGAAAAAAATGAGCATATAGATTCTACCAGAAAGAGGAGAGTTCACATCTCTGCCTGGTTCCCACTCCACTCTGTAGACCCATCCCACCTCAGATGTTGCAGATGCTTATGGGCAGCAGATTGTCTAGCCTATCCTTTGGCTCCCGGTTAAGATTTGTGCTTTCATGAAATAGGCCTCTGTAGCTGCAAATTCATCTGAGTTTCCTAGGTCTACCCATCTCAAAATGTCAGTTTCCTGTGTAGTTTGTGTAGTGTTGGGGACACATGACTGGCCAAACTGTAAGGCCCTTTAGAAGCCAGTAAAAGTTTCATTCAAAAGAATGCCTTCAAAATAAAGCAGAATAGTTTGTCATTGAGGTCTGATACTCCATCCTTAGCCTGTTATGAAAAATGCATTGACCTTATCACATGGCAATAAAGCTCATCCCATTTTCTAGATCACACTATGTATCCAGAGAGGGGAAAGAAAGGAATGGAATGGGGATTGGGAAAAGAGACTTAGGAATTGGGATTTGATTCTTGTGGTGCAAGAAATTCTTACCGTGTTATGAACCTTGAAGATTCAGTATGACTGGCAAGTTGTACAGGTAAGACACAATTTACTTATATGATTATATTTTGTAGTTGACTTAGCAAAAATACTGGTGAGCATACAAGGTTGCAGCTATTTTGAAGATGTTACTAACCAAAATAATGATCAGGACATGTGTCTATGGACATAGTGATGGGATCACTTTCTAACCAAGTCACACAGTTGCTTCTATTTTGATGAGGTCAACAGACAAATGGTGTGAGAAAGTCACATGGCTATTTTCTGCCTATGGTGAGCTCAACTACACAATAAAATAAACATTCCCTTTCAGAATATGTGTCCATATGAGCTCTACAAATCTTGTAGATTTAATGTTGTTTACAACAACAACAACAACAAAACACACATAAGTAATATTAGCATGGATATAGCAAGAGAAAATTTCCTCAGTTAAGTTGCTCCAAAATACCAATACAAAGAAATGGAAGCAATTCCATGGTCTTAAAGTAATAAATGCAAGCTCATATGGATTATCACAAACTGTGATTGTGAGGACCAAATGATGGAGTCTGGGTTTTATTTAACTCTGGCTCTCAGCTTTGAGGTCTGTGGTACTGTGGGAAGGGAGATCATGAAATATATAGAACTGTGATGGTGTGTCTGGTACCCATAGGTGGCGATATTGCTCTGGTAGTTTATGGAGCAATTGACCAAGAAGTGACTACTGTGAACAGAGAGATCTGTGACTTTCCATGTTCTTAGAAACTTAAGACCCCTAAAAATCAACTCCTTAGAAATAGTTAACATTTATTTAAAACATTGGCAGCTTTTGGTGGTGCTATTAACCAGTTAGGGGAAAAAAATGACAGAATACAATATAGACTAGAACCAAACCAAACCAAACCACTCTCTTTTCATTCTTTCTCCAAAATCTTATCTAATTTCCAATGCTTTGTGAAGGAAATCTGGTGATATTGGAAATAAGGGACCAGACAGAGAATTCAGCATAGTACATTTAGCTCTATATCATATGGATCCTTCAGTAAGAAATAAATGGAGAAAGAACCAAAGAAAGTGAAGCATTGTTAAGAAACAAGCTATTCCTTTGCAGAAACGCAAAGTTCCTTGCCAGCAAGCAATAAATCCAAGGCAAGAAAGATAATGGTATGTTCTGGAGGGTCCCCCTAACAGGTCCCAAGATTGCCTGTTTCCATTCTTTCTGCTGGCCCTTGGGGCTTCACTCTTTTCCCCCAACCCAATACTAGATCATGTTCTCCTCTCTCTGCACCCCCCATCCCCTTTCCCTCTCAGGTCTCTCCCTCCCCACATGTGATTGCTTTCTTCTTCATCCCAAGTGGAACTGAGGCCCTCCTCACTTGGTCCCTTTGGCTTGTAGACCTTTTTGTGTTCTGTGAACTGTATCTTGGATATTCTGTACTTTTATTTTCTAGTATCCACTTATTAGTGAGCATATACCATGTATGTCGGTTTGGGTCTGAATTACCTCACTTAGGATGATATTTTCTAGTTCCATATATTTGCCTGCAAAATTCAGGATGTCCTCATTCTTAATATCTGAGTAGTATTCCATTGTGTAAATGAACCACATTTTCTGTTTCCATTCTTCTTTTGTGGGACATCTGTGTGGTTTCCAGGTTCTGGCTATCACAAATAAGGCTGCTATGAACATGGAGTAGAACACATTCCCCTGTGGCATGGTGGGGGATCTTTTGGGTATATTCCCAAGAGTGGTATTGCTGGGTTTTCAGGCAGATCTATTTCCAAGGAACCTCCAGAGTAGTTGATCAGAATGATTTCCAGAGTAGTTGTATCAGCTTGCAATCCCACCAGCTGTGGAGGAGTGTGACTCTTTTTCCACATTCTTGCCAACATGTGTTGTCACTTGAGGTTTTGATCTTAGCCATTCTTATTATTGTAAGGTGGAATCTCAGGGTTGCTTTTATTCGGATATCTCTGATCACTAAGAAATTTGGACATTTCTTTAGGTGCTTCTCAGCCATTCAAGAGTCTCAGTTATGAATTCTTGGTTTAATTCTAAAGCCATTTTTTTGATTGGGTTGTTTGGTTTTTTGGTGGTTAGCTTCTTGAGTTCTTTATATATTTTGGATAGTAGCCTTCTACTGGATGTGCAGTTAATGAAGATTTTTTTTTTCCAGGACTCGAAGGGAGGTACTGTAGATGAAATGCCCTACAGTGGAGAGAGGGAACTTGTAGAGTTCACCTCCAGCAGAAAGATAGGGCATCGAGTGAGGGATAGGGTTGCTATACCACAGACAAAATTCTGATCCATAATTTTTCCTGTCTGAAAGAACTGCAGGAATGGAAATGGAGAAAAGCCTGAGGAAAAGAAGGTCTGGCGACAGGCCCAAAGTGGAATCCAGATCAATGGGAGACACCAAGGCCTGACACTATTACTAAGTCTATGGGGTGCTCACAAAAAGAGGCTTATCATGACTGTCCTCTAAAAGACCCAACAAGCAGCTGAAACAGTCAGATATTTGAACCCAACCAATGGACATAAGCTGCTAGTCCCTGTTGTTGAATTAGGGAAAAGCTGGAAGAAGCTGAGGAGCAGGAGGTTGGAGGGCAACCCTATTAGAGGACCAGCAGTTTCAATTAACCTGGACCCCAAGATCTCTTGGATACTGGATCACCAACTAGGAAGCATACTCCAGCTGATATGAGGCCCCCAATATATATACATCAGAGGACTGCAGGGTCTGGGTTCAGTCAGAGAAGAAGCACCTAACCCTCAAGAGACTGAAGGACTCAGGGAGTTTAGAGGTCTGGTGGGGTGGGGTGTTGTTGATGGGGACATCCTCATAGAGACAGGAGGACGGAGAGGAGTTATGGGATGTAGAACAGTCAGTTGGACAGAGAGGGAAAGAAAATCTGGAGTGTAAATAAACAAAAAAAAAGGGGGAAGAAAAGAAAAGAAATAATAAAAAAGAAAAAGAAAAAGAAAGACACGGGTAGCTACCTGTTTTATCTTCAGAGACACTTCTGAAATATCCCCTGAGGAGTTACCAAATAGGTACACAGATTTTGGGAGTAGGTCTCATATATATGTATCCTCCTCTGAGATCAGAGAAATCTGGGAACTGTTTATGTTTCATCATCTTATTAATAAAATAACTTAAGAATGGACTGAAAGGCAGTGGGCAATAATTTTGCTAACGTATAAAAATAATTCACGTATGCTATCACAAGCAACTTGCAAATCTCTTGGGCCTCCTGAAGGAGGAGGAAAGTGCCATGGAAAAGGCACTGGGCTAGCATGAAGGGACAGTGCATTAGAGCTGACATGGAGGTCAGGCATATGAAGTGCAGCAGCCTAGTGGCAGTAAGGAAAAGTTTACTGAAACAGTAAGGAATCACATAACATCAAGAAAAGCATAATTATTGTAAAGCAACAACAGTAACAAACATAAAAATAATAAACAAAAAGTTAAATTTTCTCACTCAGAATGACGGGCAGATTCAGCCAAACTCATGGCTGCCCAACTTGTAGTAGTTACCTCTTTCTGAAATTCTTTCATTAGGGATTTAAGGTTTCCTGCTGAAAAGATCTCTCAACTTTGTGATTGGAATGTCACAACAATTCTATGTCTTGTAAACCCACGAAATGAAGTGTTTCTATGAATTTTGTAAGCGTGTTTGTTATCGATGTGCAGGAGGACAAATCCTTTCTAAAACTTAATGTTGCATCCTACCATGTGCTTGAAAGTTTTGATCATTTCTAGATTTGGGTGGAATCTTTTGTATAATATTAAAACATCTGCAAAAAGGGATAATATGACTTCTTTTCTATTTGTAACCATTTAATTGCTTTTTCTTGTCTTACTGCTCTAATTAGAGCTTCTAGTGGAATATTAAGAAAAGCACGTTCATAGTAATATACCTGTCATATTACTAATCAGATTTTAGTGGTATTTCTTAAAGTTTCTGTTCATTTAGGACGATGTTAGTGGTAGGTTTGTAATGTATAACTTTTATTATGATAACATATTTTCTCTCAAGTCATATTTTCTATAGAAATTTTGTCATGACGTCATGCTGGATTTCTGTCAAAGATCTATTTTTTTCCTTTTTTTATTATTATTTTCTTTATTTACATTTCAAATGCTATCCCGAAAGTTAACCAAACCCTCCCCCTGCCCCTGCTCCCCTACCCACCCACTCCCACTTCTTGGCCCTGGCCTTCCCCTGTGCTGGGTCATATAAAGTTTGCAAGACCAAGGGGCCT
>NC_034591.1:80873234-80902545 GCF_900095145.1 Mus pahari
ACTGACTGAGGTGGGAGTGCTAGGTTCTGATGATGGTGAGTGGTCTTGGTTTCTGTTAGTAAGATTCCTACGTTTGCCTTTCATCATCTGGTGATCCCTGGAGTTAGTTGTTATAGTTGTCTCTGGTTGGAGCTTGTTCCTCCGGTGATTCTGTTAGCCTCTGTCAGCAGTCCTGGGAGTCCAACTCTCCTGAGTCTCAGTCGTCAGATTATTCTCTGCAGGGAAGCTCTCCTCTAGAAGGGAAGGTGCACAGAGGCCTGGCGTTCAGATCTGCCTCCTGGCTGAAGATGTAGGCCTAAACCAGGGCCTGTCCCAGAAGATGTGTTGCCTCTGCTGTTTATTTACTCACCTGCACAGACTAGCCACTGAGGGACCCTGGACACAATATCACTCTCTTACCTGCTCTGCAGACAGAGCCCTCACAGGTGGCCACCTTTCCTCGGGTGAGGAAGGTGCGCAAATTTCTGTAGCCCCAAACAGGGTCTGTCCCAGAAGTTAGGTTGCTTCTCTCTGTCCCAAAGCTGTGTAGCTTCTGCGGTCCATACTCTTGCCAGTGCAGACTGGAGCCTAGGCGAACTGGAGCAAAGATGGCTCTCCTGCAAGCTCAGGCCTTGAGACTCCTCCAGTGCAGACACCCTTCCTCAGGAGGGAAAGGTGCTGGATGACTGGAGCCAGAAAAGGAGTCTGTCCCAACAGCTGTGTTGCTTCTGCAGGCCGCCCTCTTCCCTGCAGTGCACCAGAGCAAAGATGGCTCTCCCACAGGCTCAGGCCTTGAGCTCAAATGTCTTTTTAGCATCTTTAATGATGATTATGTGACTTTGGCTGTTAAATCCATTTATGATTTATTAGACTTACAGGATTACATACATTAAAATATACCCAAATCTCCATATGATTATGATATATAGCTTTTAGATGAATGCCTATATTCAGCATGGTTTTTCCTTGAAAAATTTTGCACCTATCCTCATCATGGATATTGATTTGCAATTTTTTGGTTTCCTTTACATCTACCTTGCTTTGGAATTAGAGTAATTCTGGTTTCATAGTAGTTTAGAACTTCTCTTATTTCTACTTTTTAAAATAATATGAGAAATATTGATTGTGGTTGGTTAAAAACAGTAGTAATTCTGCTGTGAATCCATCTGTGTTACTTTATTTTGAAGATTTTTATTACTGCTTTAATCTCCTTAATGTTACAGATCTCCTTAAGTTGTTGATCTTTATTTATTTAACCTTGGAGGTTAAGATTTGTCTAGAAATTCAACCATTCCCTTTGAGTTTTCCTCTTTAATGGAGTTAAGATTTTTAAGGCTTACCTTATAAATTATTTTAATTTTTGATGACTATTATGTTTATTTATTAACTTCCCATTTTATTAACTTAGGCCTTCTCTTTCTTTCTTTGGGATAATTCAGCAAAAGATTTGCCAATTAGAATGGGCCCTTAGGTTCACTGACTCTTCTTCTTATTTGAATTTTTGTTTTGAATTCATTGATTTCTGTCCTTTTAAAAGTTCCTTTCACCCGCTATTTCCAGGTCTGGTTTGTTTTAGTGTTTCCAGGCTCAGGCGGATCACTGTTATTTCAAAGGTTTATGTTTCCTCTTATTATTCTTTTTTTTTTTTTAACACAAGCATTTAATGCTCGTGGGATATCTTTTTTTTTTTTTTTAAACATCAAAATATTGAGTTTTTTTTTCCATTACTGGAGGGTTTCTCTTCTCTCCACCTCTCCCCCACACCCCACACCCCCTGCTCTGGCCCACTTATCAGTCACTGGTAAGTTTTATAATGCCTGTGAGTTTTGGTAACATCAAAAGATCCCTTTGCTATTGATTAGGCTTTAGTACGTTATGTATAGCACTTACCTTTGATGCAATGTGTAACACAGGTAAAGTGATATTAATTGGATTAAATTTTTTTTCCAGTGAAACTTGTTTACCCTGATATAACCAATTACTTTCGAAGTGTACAAAGTTACCAAAGGGTCTATTCCCTCAAAATTTTACCCATGAAGAGGCCAATCATTTACATCAAACTCATAAAATTTGGTACTGTGTTTTCTTTAAAACAAAGAACATATTTAATCAATTTATATATCTCATTACTCTGATGAAAAGAGGAACAAAAGTGCTATCTGGAGAAGTCTTTTCTAACTGACTTAAATCTATCAAGTATAAACTAAAAATACTAGACTGGAGGTTTACATGGATTTTTTTTTTTTCATATCAAAGTTTCATGATTAACTTTTTTTCCTGAGCAGCTATTGTTTTACAGAAAAATATCACTTCATACAGAACTCTCTATGAATAAGAATCTAGGATTTACAAATTTAAAGAAATGCTCTAAAAACATACCAATAAAAAGGGATATTTAATCAACCTATTTAAAAAAAATCTCCTCCAATGCTACTGATTTTTGCTTCTTTCCTCCTTTTTAGCACTTAACAAGTAGCAGGAAAGATCACAATTAAATCACAGATGCCCATCACTTAATGTTAACTTCAGTGGCTAATTTTGTAAATTCAGACACATTCAGAAAATGACATATTCTTTCTTTGCTATTCATGTGTTAACTAGAAGAACTAGAATTTCTATGAGGAATAAGATGGTTCCCCCAGAAGAAATTCTTTCGTCTTACTATAGCTTAAGTGAATAAACAGATTAAATCAAATCAATTCTGCCTCTTGCTCACAAGAATACTTTTCAGAATTTTTAGTGATTGAAAATTATTGCTACTTTATCTAGAATTAGTGTAATATCTTACAATTCCCCAAATTTGGGGCACTATGAAACAATTTTTTTTAGGAAAAGGTAATTTTTTTTTTTTTTTTGTACTAGCAAGCTCTGTTCTAATTACTTGCATTTCATACCTGGCACTGATTTTCTTTAGTATTCCAGTCTTCTGGAAGCATTTCTGTTCAATCATGCAGGGTATTTCCATTTGAATTCCCTTAAAAAATAAACAAAAACATTGAAATTAGTTTACATCCTTAAATTTTGTTTGTTTTGCCCATCCATGCATCCTTTATCTCTAACCCCATTTTTGTTTCTTTATATTAAATGTGTTTTACTATCTTTTATAACTAAATTTCTTAGTTTAGTTGCTAGAGAGATGGATGCTCTATTGCTTTTTAATATAGCCATCCTTTACACTAACTCCTTTTGTCATCACCTGATCCATCTTCCAATGTCCCATCCTGTTTGCATTTTTCCCACATCTGGTATTTTATTGTTCTACTTTCATTTTACCTGTATCACTTTTCAAGTAATTCATGTCATATTTATTATCCCTTCCTAGTCCCCTAACTTCTCAGTTAGGTACAAGCTAAAAACACAAATTAAAGTTAGAATCTACAAGTGAGACAGGCCTACAGTACAAAAGACTCTAGATACTCAAAACAATTCTACCCTGCAAAACACTTTTAGAGGTATCACCATCTATTATTTCAAGTTATAAGACAATAATAAAAACACCATAGTAGTAAAATTAAAATAGAGACGTTAGTGGAAGAGGATTAAGGACTCACTTAAAAGCCCATGTTCCCACAGCCATCTGACTTTCTATAAAAACACAATGGAGAAAAGACAGCATCTTCAACAAATGGTGATGCCCAGACTGGGTACCTACATATAGAATAATGAAAATAGATCATTATCTCTCACTTTATGCAAAAATTAACTCCAAATAGACAAAGGTCTTTTACATGAGACCCAATTTCCTAAAATTTATAGAAATTGAGCATACCTTAACTTTTAGCACAAGTAAATATTTTCCAAATAAGATTCTAATAACATGGGGAATAAGACTAACAGCTGAGAAATCACCTCTCATAAAACCCAAAAAACTTCTGTAGTTCAGAGTTGCTACCTTTCTTTCCTGCTCTATCTCCAACCTCAGCCCACTGTGGATAATGGAAAAGCAAATGTATCAAGCATCAGTAGAAAGCTCATAAGGGCAAACAAAAGAAGTCTATGAATCATTAGGTAATCTAGGAAGACTTTCCGTCTAAGGACAGAATTATGGGGAAAAACATATAGAAAGAACCACCTGGAAGGCGGTGCTGCCAAGTCCAATAAAACAACCAGCTGAATCCTTCAGTTGTTGCAGGAAGCATCTATCAAACTGCTTTCACCAGAAAAGGTGGAGAGGCAGTTTTCATTGCACCCCAGTGTGAAATGATTCCAACTGAACGGGTGTGCCAAGGAATTCAACTGGCTCTTAAATCCTCATATAAAGGAAGCATGCAAGCTTTAAGCACTGGAAGTGGAAACATTCTTTACAGAAGATGCCAATAATGATCCAGAGTGGGCCGAGGAGCATGATTCATGCTAGCCAATATTTTTTGAAATACCGAAGAACCCTTGACTGCATCTGAACTGTATACTGGTTGATATGAAGATTAACTTGGGTGTTGATGTAAGGACCAAAGTGATTGTTCTTGCAGAAGATATTGACTGATCCCTTGAGACTTTGCTTATCATATCTGAGCCAGCAGAATGACAGTCTTAGCATATCTCAAAGATGTGACATTGGAGGGGCTCTATATGATAAATATAACTCTGAATGGGTTGCAGATAGACTGGCTTTTGTAATAGGTCAGTGTGTGGTCACAATGTTGATGAATTCAACTTCTGATCTTGGTCATTGGGAACAAAGTCAATAAGGTCTGCAAAAATTTAGGAATACCATGTGAACCGTAGCTTGAGGATCAAAAACAGAACTTGAAGGGTGTGGCATCCCTACTGTATTTGTGGCAGAGGCATACAGAAACAATGGTTAGAGCCCTACAATGCCTGGTCATTCTGTACATCCAGTTATCAGCTGACCTCTCATCACACTAGATTGGGGTACTCAGGAAGTGTGTTTATCTTTTCAGCTACCCCATTGCCTATTCATTCATACTTTCTCCAGAATGATCAGTTTCCTGACCAGGTATTTGGATTAGATAGCTGTTTGGTATGGGCCAAACAGCCAACAAATATGTTGAACAGGTGGCTATCCTTAAGGCAGGCCAGTGAGAAATTCAAAGATTACAATTTGTAAGTAAGTGATTTATTTTATTTTATTTTTTTTTAAGTTACAGATTTCTAGACTGGATGTAAAAACAAATCAAGCAAGATGATTTTTCTATCAGGAAACATGAATTAAATTTATAAATGAAAAAAATCATCTGTAGATTTCTGGGTTGGTGGATTGTCTGCTGATATTTGGGGTTAATGTATTTTATTTCAATGTGATGATGTGTGCCTGTAATTCTAGCATCCCAGAGGAGAGATATCTGAGACAACTAAGGTAGATAAGATAGGATCTTACTAACTTCAAGGTCTGCCTGGACCTTGCAGTTAGAACCTGAATCAAAGCAAACAAACAAACAAAAAACAACTTTATAGGTAGTAAAATTAGTATAAGACTGTTAATTTATTTTTTGTACCCTTTATGAGACTGGGAAGATGTCTCAACCATTTAAAGTTCATCCTTGTCTCTTATAGAGTACCAGAGTTTGATTCCCTGCATTCATGTTGTGAGGCTCAAACTCCAGCTTCAGGGAATCCCATGTCTCTTGTTTCCTTATCAAGTGCACTCACATGCAAATAGACATGGACACACTCACACACATAATTTAAAATAATAATAAAACTTTTTTTTTTTTGAAAAGAGGTATCATCCTAAGTGTTAATACTGAACAGTTATAAAGCTAAATACACTCTTTGATCTTCAGTAGTTCAAGGTTTGAAAATCAAAATGTTTATATTGTACCTGGTCCTCTCATCCTGTGATCTATAAATTTTAAGTCCTTATCTAAAACAAACAAACAAACCCCAAAATTGAATATTAACTTTTAGAGTCAAACTAGGTAACTAGATAATCTCCTGTCATGCACAAAAATCACCTCCAATTTTAACAAACAACCTGAAGTTAGTCTGAAATATTGAAAACATGACAGGGAAACTTAGAGGAAATATTTCTGGAGATAAACATAGAGGGAGAATTTCTGAATAGGACTCTACCTGCTCAAAACTAAGATTATAAAATCCATGCAAGCAGGAATGCTAGGAAAGGGTTTCACGTTGGATTGGGTGTGAACTGGAGCAGCCCCTGGAAACTACGGCAGATGTCTTTCAAAAAGTTCAAATTGGTCTCCCATGTGACCCACCCACCTCCACTCTTGACCACATGCCCTAAATCTACTAAAGAGTTACTTTTAAACGAATGTTTATTGCATCTATTCAGAGTACCTCAGTATGTATTAATTATAGTCTAGATGTCCATAAGCTAGTGGGCAATGAAAATATACATATTTACAATGCAATTTTATTCAACCTATTTTCATTTAAATTGGAGTTTTTAAGTGTGGAGGTAAATGGCTAAGCAAAACAACAAACGCACACACACAGAATGAGGTAACCCAGACAGACAAACACCACAGGTTCTCTGCCATCTGTGAATGTTAGCTCTGAAAGTTTAGGTAAGAGTGTCTAATTTGAAATAATCTTCAAGTTCAGGGAGTTACCAAATGTCCATGGGGAGGGGCTCCCAAGAGAGGGGAGAAAGAAGACTTTTGCTTTTCATCTTTGAGAGTGTTTTCCATTTCATTAGTGCATTTATTGATTGGATGATTGGATTCTTTTTCACTTTTCTGAGTTTATTTATATTCTAGATTTGAATCTTCTGTCAGATGTTTAGCTAGCAAACATTTAAATTCATTCTGTATGCTGTATATTGGTATAGATTAACTATTTGTTTCCTTTGCTACACAGAAGCTTTTTAATTTAGAAAGTCCCAGTGGTTTACTGCCATCTTTAGAACAGGTATAGAGTCCTATTAGAAAGTACTGGTTTATGAGTTGCCCTTTCATGGATTCAATGTTTCAGAGCTTCAAGTTGTTTGTTAAAAACTGGAGGTTACTTATATGCATGATGAGATGTTACCTTGTTTGATTCTAAAAGTGAATGCACTGTTTCCTCTTAACTTTGTAAGTTGTATGCTTTTAGAAATTTACCAATTTCTCTTATTTCTCCAATTTACTAAAACTTAATTATTGAGAGGTATAATGATGATTGTTGTTTTGTTTGTTTTGTTTTAATTTCATAGATAGCTCTTCCCTGTGACTCTTTTCATCTGAGTACCTACTTGGTTTCTCTGTCATTTGTTTGGTTTTGGTTAATGATGTATCTTGCTCTTTTATCTGTATTTTTAAAAGAGAGATCTTTGTTTAATTCTTTGTCCTGTTTTTTTTAATATCCATATTAGTGGATGCCTTGATTTTCATTAATACTATTTAGATTTCCATTATATACTTACCTTTCTTCAGTCTTAGTAGTCCTACAAGTGATTCTATATAGCTTTATTATGAGAATGGAGAATGAATACTGTCTGCCTCCATCTTAACACAGAGAGTATTGTTTTTTTAATAGTCAATTATGATAGTTTGGTTCTACTTACAGCAGTCTTTAGAAGCTTTAAATACATTGTTTACAATTACCCTGTTTTAACTTAATTACTTCTGTTTTAACTTAAAAATATTTGTAGGAATATTTTTGAGAATATGCTTGATGTATAGCTTGTTCACATAATTTTCCATTAGTTAATTAACTAATCAATTTCTATTTATTTATTTAATTTACATCCTAATAGTGGCCAACTCCTCCCATTCCTCATCTCACATTATCCCTCTCTGAAACCCCCTCCCCTTCTCCTCTGAGCGGATAGAGGCTTCCATGGTGTCTCCTCCCACCCTGGCACATCTAGTCTTTGCAGGGCTATATGTGTCCTCTCCCACTGAAGTCAGACAAGGCAACACAGTTAGGGGAATCGATTTGGCAGACAGGCAACAGTTTGGGGATGGCCTCTTCTCCAGATGTTGGGGATCTACATGAAAACCAAGCTGCATAGCTGGCACATATATGCAGGGGGCCTAGGTCCAGCCTGTGTATGCTAGGCTCCTTCCTGTCTGCAAAGCATAACAGAATATCGTTAATAGTGTCACAGATTAGTGCTTGACTGCTGTCTCTCCACCAATTTCCCCTATGTCTTGCCATTCCCCCTAACTAATGGCCTTTTTTTGGGGGGGAGGGGGGCTCCATATCAGGAAGTTTTATTGCTGACATGCAGGAAGAGTTCCCATGTAGTACAAAAATACATCTTTATACAAACTTTTTTGTGACTTTTTCCATTTTGTTTTGTTTTTCTTTATAAGAGGACTTCTCAGTGCCTGACAGTAGTGAGGGCCCCACCCTCCCCTCATCTGCACCGCCAGAAATACCACCAGACCCAGGTTGCCCTCAGAACGAACCAGGCTGGCTGATGGCATGGCAGACTTGAAAGTATTGCTTTTAAAAGGAGGGCATGTGGCATCAGCCCTGAGGAGCTAGGCAGGGGCTCTGCCCAGGAGGGCCCTAGCCAGGCCTCAGAGCCTCACTGGAGGGCAATCATGGGCTAGGGGCCCAGGCAGACTGCATTTCCACTCCCTTCGGAGACTTATTGATATTAAATAAATATAGAAAAGAGTCCCCCCCCCCCCGCAGGGACGACACTCAGTGGCCGGACAGCTGAACTAGAGGCAGAGCTGAGTGCCAGGGGAGTTAACTGCTGGGCTCAGGTGGGCTCCACAGATCCAGCAAATCAGAGGCACAGGAGCTCAGGGCTGGATATGGGGCATGGGGAGGAAGGGGCATGGGCAGCCCTGCTACTGCTGGCAAGAGGTGGCCCCATTTTTTCCAGATGGGGAAACTGAGGCACAAGGAAGTTTGGGGACTTGCCCAAGATCACTCACAGTGAGTCAGCTTTTCAGGGGGTGAGGGGCAGCTCACACTCTAGGAAACATGGTATCCCCTTTGGAGAGCAAGAGGCAGGAGGGGTCTAGGACTACCTACCAGGAGGGTGACATGGCCTTCTTTGAGGGGACACAGGATGTAGGCCTCCGGAGTTGGGTCTTTGCTTGGTACTGGGTGCGCCAAGTCCAGTGCAGGGAGGGCACTCTGGAGAGAACAGCGTTTCTGGCAAGACGGGCATCCACTTCAAAATTTCTGCTCAAAAAGAGTAGCAGGGCTGTTTTCAAGCCAGGAAGGTAGGTAGGTCCTCATCCCTACAGATTTCTCTCCAAGTCCTACCCCCAAGTAGGTATCTGCCCAGAGTCTTCTGGGAGAGGCACCACTTCTGCGGCGGGGTGAGGGTCTCTGAGCACAAGTGGCCTGTCCTCAGTAGGCCCAGAGCATCCTCCGGTGGCCACAGGTCCCTTCACACTATGTCCACGTTTACCTGGGTAACACATAAAGATGGAAGAGGCGGGACTAATGCGAAGGAGCAGCACCTCAGAGAAGCTGCCAGGACAGAGAGAGAGACAGGTCTGGAAACAGAGCAGAGAGAGAACTGGCAAGAGGGCTCCTAGGTGCCTGGGGTGAGAAGGGAGCCTCCACGTGGGCCCTGCTATTCAGCCAGCCTCAGGCCCGGAGCGGCCATGGGCTGAACCTAGAGAAAGAAGTTGGGTTCAGTTAAAAAAATAAAATAAATAGATTTGACTTGGGCAGAAGGTGAGGTGAGAGCGTTCCAAAGCTTAGACTGAGGGCAAGCCCCAAGGGGACGGGTAGTGAACAGTGGGAAGGGGTGCCTACTGGGGGCCAGCAGCGAGCTGCGTGGTCAGCTTACATGGACTGTGGGGTCAGTGGGCGGGCCAGGCTGCAACTGTTCCAGTGCCTGGGTTGGGAGCGTAGGCTCCCCTCTTCTCTCCCAACACTCAGTCCAGAGACAGCGTGGTTAAAGAGACAGAGGTAGATTAAAATGTCATGATTAAAAGCAGATTAGGTATCTATCTAGAATTCTCAGATTAAAAAAAAAAAAATCAAGCAATCATCCCAAAAGGTAGCTTTGTGTTACCTCTGTTGACCCTGGCTGTGACCTGGGCTGTCCCTATCCGTGCCCTATCCCTATTGCAGCCTGGGAGAATCAGTCCAGCACTGCTGGGCCAGGGCCCAGGCAGGCCCGATGGCTGGGCCTCAGATGGGCCGAGAAGAGGTGTGCTGGGCCAGTGCCCTAGCTGAGGGCACTATTTCTGCAGATAGCGTTGTGCCAGGATGGCTGTGTCCAAGGAGGTCATTTGCTGTGCGTCGTGGCCTAGCCGTCGGACCAGTGGCATGCTACTGAACTGCCGCTTAGGCACCCAGGCCCGGACCTCGTGAATGCAGCAATTCTCTTCCACCAGCAGCAGCTGCTGTCGCATGTAGTTCTCAAACTCGTACTGGGAGCACTGGGAGCACTCCTCTGTCACCTTTGCCTCCTGGGAGCTGTCAGAGTTGCTCATTTGGTCAGGAACCACTTGCAAAGGGCCACTCAGAGAGGACAGGGACTGCCAAGATGCAATGATGGCACTGAGGGCCTCTAGGACATCAGCAGCAGCCAGGCGCTGCTGGGGGTCAAGGACCAGCAGTTTCCGGATAAGACACACTGTGTTCTCAGAGACTTTCCCATCCTCAGGGATGGTGTACTCAGCAGCCTTGATCTTGCGGAAGAGCTCCTGTGGGATGCTGTCGTAGAAGGGGAACTGGCCATAGAGCATAGTGAAGAGCACCATGCCCAAGGCCCACATGTCGCTAGGCTTCCCCCGTATGGCCGGCCACTGAGCACATCAGGACTAATGTAGGCAGGGCTCCCCCTCTGGTCCTTCAGCAGGCCCCCCTCACTCCCAAGGTGCTTCCCAAGGCAGAAGTTGGTGATAGTCATCCAATGGGTCCTTTTATTGAGCAACTTGTTCCCAAGCTTCAGGTCTCTGTGCATGATGTTTATCCGGTGCAGGGCTTCCACCACCCGGACCACGTCATAGAAAATGACCACGGTCTCGCGCTCACTAAGCCTCTCTTCTCCTTGATGACATAGTGCTGCAGGTTGATGAGGTCAGCAGTCTTGTCACTGAAGTCGTGTGCACAGAGGCAGACAAGACCGAGGCAAATGCGTTTTCTTCATCTTCTTTACCATCCGACCAGACTCTGTGTCCTCGACAGCTTCACAGGTGCGGTACTGGAAGAGTCCATGGTGGTGGACCACACCATCCTGTGTGTGTAGCAGCGAGAGCAGAGAGTACTTGGTATGCAGCAGCATCTTGCCCTGCCTTTCCTCTTAGCTCTCTATTCCTTGCTCGCCCCTCTCCTCAAGGGTGAGGATCTTCAACGGATAGAAGTCATCTGTGCCATCTTTCCTTGCCAAACACTGCACAATGCTCGGTACCGGTGAGTTGCCCAGGCGGGGACCCAGGATGAACGGTCCTGCTCTCTTTGCGTTATTTCCAGCAATGTCAGTCCCTAGAGCCTTGGCCTTGGCCTTGGCCTTGGCCAACTTCTCTCCAGCTCCTCTGTCTAATGCTATCTGCTTCATTCTCAGTTCTTTCCCCGGGAATCAGCACTGCTTGCCCATAGTCCACAGCCCAAAGTCGGGGCTGCTCGGCCCTCCGTCCGGATGGCCCGGGCTGGGGGCGTCGGGGCCGCTCACCGCCGCCTCCCAGCGCAGCTGCCCACTAATGGCCTTTTAAAATTTAATTATTATTCTCAGATATACCAACATATGTACATACAATACAATATGCTGAGCCCACTTAAATGTTAATGTTGCTTGTATGTGTATATTTTGAGGAATGGTCACTTGGAACTGAAAAAAAAACCTATCAGAGTACTTGAATCTGGAAAATACTGATCCTGCTTTTGATAACCATTATCTGTAGCTCTTCTAGGGTTGAAGATCTGTGAGATTTCCCACATCTGAATTAGCACATTAAATAGTATTGTGCCTATACTATTTGTGTTTAGGCAATATGTTTTTATTAATTATTTTATTGATTTACATATAAAACTTGTGACCCTTTCAGGTCTCCTCTCTACAACCCCTCCTCACTCTGTTCCCCTCTCCTTTGCCTCTAATAGTGTGCTCCTTCACCCACTCTCCCACTGCCACCTCACTCCTCTAGCCTCCCCCTTCTCTGGAGCATCAAGCCTCCATAGGACCAAGAGCCTCCCTTCCCACTGATGCCAGATAATGCAGTCCTCTGCTATGTATCAAATACAATGCATTATTATATGTTAAGCAAATATGGTATTGAGATTTCATAAGTGTAGATCCTTGTCATATACAGAAAAGACTGTCTCATAACAGACACCTGATCCTCTGGATTTTATAATCTTTCTATACTGTTCTGCAAAGCTACATGAGCTTTAGTTATAGAAACTATAGTGTTGGGATGTCAGTTGGAGGTGGGAATCCCATTGTTGGTTGTGCTCTATGTTTTGAATAGCTTTGGATTTCTGTTTGCTTGAAAAAAATAATTCTTTGGTAAGCTTGACAAGTAAATTTATTTGTCTCTGGAAGTGTAAGTATAAAGAATGCACTTAGAAAATATACCAATATAGGCAAAGGATAGTACTACATTCTCCTGGGAGTCAGGAACTTTGTAGTCATGGTAGGTACTTGGGTTTACAACATCAGATATGAATCGCCTTCTATTGAGTAAGCATTAAGTACAATTAAACATTTTGTTGTTTTCTCCAAAATATAAGTGCCACTATTGCTCACTTGGAAATATATTGTCATGTTGGTCTTTGCTATGGTACACAGGTTTATCTCAGGTTAGGAGTGTTAATTTCTTTTCTCTTTAGGCAGCCTTCACAGACAGAAACTTGGGTTACTATAGATAATAATCCTCCAAGAAGATTTTTCAGCTTAATTCCTCCAATTTCTGTTGTTATTGTTGTTGGTAGTGACTTACAGAATGGCCAGACAATAACAGGTCCAATTTGAGAGACCCATTCCATGGACAAGCTCCAACACTTAACACTATTGATATTATGTTTGTACACAGGAGCATGTTGTTCTCTGAGAGGCTCCACCCAGCAGCTGACTCAGAAAGAGATACAGATGCTGAGAGCCAAACATTGGATGGAGCTTGGGGACTATTATGGAAGGATTAAGGCCCAAGGGGAGATAGGAATTCCACAGGAAGACCAAGAGAGTCAACTAACCTAGATCCATGGGGCTCTCAGAGTCTGAACCACCAACCAGAGAACATACATGGTCTGGACCTGGGCATCCCCACTCATATGTAGCAGATGTTCAGCTTGACATTCATGTGGGTCCTGCACAACTGGAGTGGAGGCTAGTTGAAAAGCTGTTGCCTGTATGTGAGATGTGCTCTACTAACTGGGCTGCCTTGTCTGGCCTCAGTGGGAGAGAAAGCTCCTAGCCTGGTAGAGGCTTGAAGTGCCAGGGTGGGAGCATATCCAGGGGCCCCCAACTGCCCAGCGAAGAAGGGGAGGAGGTGATTGGAGAAAGATTGTGGCAGGAGGTACCTGGGAGGAGGGCAGTGAGCATGATGTAAAGTGAGTAAGAAAAAATTAATTAAAACAATGGCTTCACCATTTAGTTCATCCTCCATTAATTATTCTTATAATTCTTTAATCCTTGTTTATATTAAATAGACTAGTCATGAAGCAATGAACTTTACTTTGTCGACTTTTATAGCTACCATTTTTTTCCTTTAAAAGAATAGAAAGTAGGATATGTAGAGTGCATAATACCTTTGTGCTCACTGTGCCCCATACCAGCTACTGTACAGCAATCCTGATCCTGTCTTGTAAATTTAAGTTAGTCTATTATCTCGGAGACTGCTGGCATGAGAACACACACACACACACACACACACACACATACACACACAAGCAGACACACACACACAAACACACACATAAGCAGACACACACATAAGCAGACACACACACAATACACACACACACACATACAAACACACACACACACACACACACACACACACACACACACACACGACCTTTGATTTAAGCAGCTAGGCTTTTTGTCTCAGGTCCAGAGAGGAGGATGATAGCAGTCTTCTTAGAGGTACACCACCTTTATTACATAGACAAGGCTTCTCTTTCTGTCTTTCTACCTGGGAATCAGGAATTCCCAGTGAGGGAATTCAGAGTCCTTCAAAACACTAGAAAGTCTTGCCATTACCCATGCTTTCCACCCCAAAACTCAGGGTAAGAGCATATTTTTGAACACAGGATTTTGTGAGATTGAAATGGAAGTAACCTGGAACACTTTCATGAAGACTACCTTTCATATAGTCTGAGGGGATTATGGAAGCTCCCTATGGGGAAAAAAACCTACCTAGATAGAAGTCCTATGAACCACAACAGTTGCCTGCATGGCAGTCGTCTCCCAGCGAGCAAGGTGGTCCTTATATCTTGGGAATAACCAACACCTGCTTATTTGGAGTTAATTCTCACTTAATAGAAAGAAATTTATGTTTGATGTTGTTAATCCAGGTACTTACCCCTGATTGTGAGGTTCTAGACACCACTAAATAACTATTACAATCCTTTCCCTAAACCAATATAATTGCTAATTGCATTCTACCTACTTATCTTTATATAGACAGACAAGCCTACTTCTCACAAAGATTATTCTTTTTACAGCAGACAGAAATTATATAGAAAAACAAAGTTTTGCAAAACATAGAGAACAATAAGCAATACATTTCCCAACCCTTTCTGCTACTTCAACAGCAATATGGGCCATACACCTAAATCTCATGAAAGAATGGGGCAAGAGTAGAAAGCCTAAATTCACAATTATTGGCCGTAACTTTGAGAATATCTTCAGGACTTTCAGTGGGAATGTTGGGCCTGCCTCCTGGTGGTCTGTTGCATGGTCCAGTAAACTATGATGATGGAATTTTCTCAGGATAAGGTTGTAAATGCTGAACTCACTTCTGTGCAGTTTCTACAATAATAGGTCACAGATATTATCCTTGTCTTTATGGGAACAGCTGAAAATATTGGAACCATTGCTGAGATGTGATCATATCCTGCGAGCTGCTTTGTATTATCACCTCATGATGCCTACCATCATGACATCAAGTTCATCACATGCTATGTAGGAAACAGAACAGATGAACAGATAACCACGGCCACAGTCACTTCTGGCCTTGATCAAAGTTTTTGTATATATAAATGAGAAAACACAGCGTGAGTACATTCTGGTTATTCAGGTTTGAAAAAGATGAACACTATAGATAGGTATGGTTGAATCTTGAAGAATGAATAACTCAAACTCTTATCTGAGAAAAATGGCCACACATAATCAGACATAAAACATTACACATATTTTGCTGTTCGTGGGAGAATAAAAGCATTAAAAAGTTAGTTTGTCCAAATTCACCATGTGTTTTAGGTATTTTTTTTTTACTCAATAACCTATTTGAGTGGTTTATAATAAATAGTGATCAATTTATCAGTAGATTCTGATCTCAGTGATAATTAACTGTAATATGTATTTTAATACTAATATTAATTCAGAATTTGTACATTGATTCAATGTATTAAAATCTATTAATTCTCACCTACTTTTAACTCCTTCCAAGTCCACACTCTACCCTTTATCTTGCCTTCCAAACTTTAAAAGACATGAACAATTGGTCAGCATTTCATTTCTTTGCTTGCTGATAGTTGTAGGTGCTTGGGGGTCATGTGTTAAGAGTATGATACCTGGTTCCTTTTGCATTTCGTTGTCTCTAGTGCTTTTACAGATTCTATTATTTAATTAGAATTTCACTTGAAACACATTGGAAAATAATTGAAAGTTTGTAAAGAAGACAATTACTTGAGTTATTTTAGCTAAAGGTTACATTGCCTAAGGAATGGCTCAGTAGTTAAGAGCATGTACTTCAGGATCCAAGTTTGATTCCCAGAATCTATATGCAGTTGCTCATAACTGTCTGTAATTTCTGTTTTACTAGATCCAACTTCTGTTACTAGACTCCATAGGCACCTGCACACACACACACACACACACACACACACACACACACACTTAAATGATAAAAGTAAAATCACAAAAATAGCTTATAGTGTTTAAAGAAATTTTTTCTGGGGGGGGAGGGGTCGAGACAGGGTTTCTCTGTGTATCCCTGGCTGTCCTGGAACTCACTTTGTAGACCAGGCTGGCCTTGAACTCAGAAATTTGCCTACCTTTGCCTCCCAAGTGCTGGGATTAAAGGCATGTGCCACCATGCCCAGTTTAAAGAATTATTAATTGGGAGATGATTTATGAACTTATTTTAATAATTCAAGCCTGAGTCTAGCTGGTTTGAACTAAAATGGGTGAAGATGAAGACATGCAAAGGAATTAAATGTTTTTCATATAAAAATTAAAGGTATTAATATAGAGTTTAGAAAATGATTATCAATTGCTAATACCTCAGCAATAAATATAGAGAATGACAGGCATGAAATTAGGACTCAGACAGAAAGGTCAGCCTTTCCTTGAACAATTCTTAGGAGACATATATTTCACAAATTGTCTTTAAAAATCCCTTACAGTAAATGTGATCACCAAAACAAAATTCGAGAGCCTAGAGCAATTTGATATTAGCTATGCTGAGAACAATGAAGGAGGATGGGAATAAACTGAAAAATACAAAGAGAGAATCTAACACATATATGCCATGTCATTGGGACATTGAGCAGTTCAGAGATCATGATAGGAAATGATGAAAGGTGAACCTGAAACCATTAAAAAGGAGGATGAAAAACTCTACTCCAGAAGCATCAGACCCCATATAGCAAGGGATCTCAACTACTATTAGTGGTGTTTATGTTTAGGATAATAGCAGTGTCAGAGTCTGTTACCCTTGTAGTGTGTGGTCTTCCTGAAAGCTACATGCTTCTCCAGCTTGCTGATCTCTGCTGTGTCCCCGAAGAAAACAAAATCTGTGGACAGAGCCATTTTTCTCTGTACAAGGTGAATTTGGGCATGTGCCAAAGGACACAGTACTACCTACTTTGATTTCTCTAATAGCTTTTTTCAAAGACCAGTGTAGTAATTTGCAATTTTCTTGATCTTTTCCATTGAAGTGCACACAGTTTAGAAATAGGCATTTAACCAAAACTTCTTGGACACTGCAGTGCTTAGTAATCAGCATGCTTGCTGAATGAAACATGAAAGTGTAGGATAGGGGCATGCAATTGTTATTTATTAACACCAATAAGCAATGCAGAGAAATGAATGAAAATTTTAAGAAATTTCTACATGAACCAAAGGTTTTACACGTTTTAGAGTTGTTCATTAGATATACTAAAATGAAAACGCTTGGAGGGACATATGTGTAGGTGTTGGGGAAAGGCTTTATTATCATTTTATATAAGTTGCTCTAAGATTATGATATCATTTTTGATGTTTAATACATATTGCTTTATACTATAAAATAGTTTCTTTTCCTTAAAGGGATTAATGGTGGTTGCTAAAAGTAGAATGCTACTTTTTATCAAATGTCATATAGTAAAAATAAATATATATTATAGTCAGAAGTGAAGAGAGGTGAGCAGTGATTCATTCCTAAAGACTCAGGTCCTTAAAGACTTTTAAAGTGATATTGATGTGCTTTTGAAGTGTCATTTCAATGTGAAACATGTTCTTAATTTCTTAGCACATATTACAAAATTCATTCTTCATCCTATTTGAGGTTGTGAAGATAGTAAACTGACACTAACTGATGTTTTATGAAGACAGTCTTTTTGATAGGTGAGAGCAGCACTGGTTAAGCTCCAGCACTGGCACCCATGTGCAGATTTGCTATGGGACATATCCAGCATCAGTGCTGTGTAATGTGAAATGGTGTTTGAAGTAGGAAATGGCTCAGCGCGCAGTTGTCATGGTTAGACATTATTTACTGAATAAAATCCAGTACCTAGGCAGATGTCTTTCACTGTATTGTGCCTAATTTATTCACTTGAGAATGATTTTTTTCAACCTAGAGAAAATTTTCTACTTATTTTACACAGTGGACCATACAAGTTTATGAACAGGGTGAACAATGTGTCTTTGGAGGATTTATGACTACAACCCTATAGAGATGTAGTTGATGATACAATGCAAGTTATTAGCAGAGGTACTTTTAGGGCATGGGTGTTTTTAGGAGACTCTGAGAACTGGGAGATCAGGTAGGAAATAATAACTGTCAGTTTACACAGCTCTCCAAACACCATCTTAATTAGAGGTAATCGTGTTGCCCTAGTAATGAGACTGGCATGTGGCAAAAACGTGTTTTCTTCTTAATTGCTTGTTTTTCCTTTTAATTGGATTTTGAAATTGTTTAATAATACAAGCAACATATTTCAAATATGGAACATTTGAAAGCAGACCTAACCAGCATTTTGAACAGCAATAAGCAAAATGAGGATGCTAATTCGTTAAAATAGAAATGGAGTTAATCAAATCCCTAAGTAAGTTGTCTCCCATGTTCATGCAGGAGCACTGTGAGACTTGAAGGAAATTATTACAGTGCCAGAGAGTGTAACAGACACACAGTAGAAGGCTGGGATGAAAATAACTGCAGATATGATTATAATCAGGTGATGACATTTACACTCCTTTAAGATAGAGAGCATCAAATCCTTAAGAAAAACATAAGTACATCTTCAGGCTTTAACTGGTTTGTGTGTGTGTGTGTGTGTGTGCGCGCGTGTGTGTGTGCGTGTGTGTGTTTATGTGTGCAAATGCACATGCAGACATATTTATGTGCCACAGTGCACAAGTGGAGGTCTGGGGATACACTTGTGGGAGTTGATTTTCTCCTTTGATCTTGTGGGTTCTGGAAATCAAACTCAGGTAATTAGGCTTGGTGTCAAGCATCATTACCTGCTGAGTCATTTCACCAGCCCCATGGATTTCTCTTTTTAACCCAGTTTAATGACTTAGGTGGATTTCTCAAATTTCTAGCAAACAAATGTTGACTTGTTTACTCCTCATGCACAATCATATCATGCATCTCAACCCAGTTAGCTCAAGTAATCTTGTTTCTTTCTTTTTCTTAGAGCTAAATGTCCCATATGTCATTACCAGCAATCTAGTTTTCAATTTTAACAAAGAATTTCATCCTATCTTCAATGTTACATGACAAAACTATATTCTTCTTTAATTATTACAATATTAATGTTGCCTTACTCTTGTTGTATGTTCTGAAAAGAAATCATCCCTAATTTATCCATTAATATAATACTATTGCTGATGTAAACTACTTAGGTTAAGAAAAAAGATAATGTAAGTCTTAAGGCTCAGATGCCTCTCAGAAATAGATCCAGGGCTTTGAATTGGCCCATCCTGACATCTAAACCATCAATGAACTTCTAGAGCACATAAAGGGGCCAGTTCTACAGATTCAAAATTATAGGATATTGTATATAACATATTATATATGACCTATTATAGTTGAAATAGAATATTTACTTTGGCACACAACATGGCAAGGAATTCAAACCACCAGAAATTCAAAATGGTTTTATTCACAGTAAGGAAAAAAAAATAATAGTGAAAGCTTATGATTGGTTGGTTCATGTACCCTTCTTATAGAATCCAGGATCATATATCCAAGGAATTCTGCCACACACAATGAATGGTACCTCAGTCAACCACTTACATTGTCATGCACAGGAATGCCTGTTCTGTCTTTCATCAATTTCACAGCTACCATAACTATCACAACCAATTTCCCTAATATTTTCAAAATTATTTGGCTAGTGTAAAGATATTTATTAAGCACCCCTCTCATTTGTTCCATTCTATTTTGTGCCCTTGTGACAGAGAATGAACTTAAAAGGGCAAAGTTACATGTGATATAATAATCCCTCTTTGACTGGTAGTGTGAGTACAAATCATAAAATAAAATGTAAAGTCATGAAAAGTAATAAATATCAAAATTGATGATTAAAATGGGGATTATACAGATAGATGTTAGTCACCAGTGGGGTTAAATTTAGATAGAATGATCAAATCTGGATTCAATCTAGGATGGAGGTTCAGCATGAAGGAACTGGAAACTGAGGGAAGAAATATCTGTTAAAATAGAGAGAACCATGTTAAAGCTATGTATTCTTGTAAACATTGTGATGGCTTTTAAATCTAGAGTAGGAAGCCGAGATTTTACAGATGATATCAGAGCCGTAAGAGAGGCCTAGCCTTACGCAGGTCTATAGGCTGTATATTCAGGGAGAATTTTCAATATGGTAGTATAAAATATTAAGTATAGTTATGGAGAATCACTATATTTACTATATTGAGAATATATTTAAAAAACCATTTTTGTGGTTGGGTGACTGTGGTATTTTGAATAAAAAAAATGTACCTCATAGGCTCAGACATTTGAATACTTGGTCCCCAGTTGGTAGTGTAGTTTGGGGAAGATTAGTACATATATTCTATTTTCTAAAACTTTTTATTGGTTCTTTAGGAATTTTGTGCTGCATACCCCATTCCCACTCATCTGCCCCTCCCCTTGTACCCAAGATCCACCTGTACAATCTCCTGCTCAACGTAGAGAAAAATAATCTGTGAAAGCAGTAGTCACAGTATGTCCCATGGTATATCATTTGTCCACATTTCTTTGCTTGCAAATGTTCATTGCAATGATTCATTGGTCTGGTAGGATACCCATGGCTCCTACTACTTTATCAATAATAGAACTTCACTGGGGCTCCTCACAAATATCTGGTTGTTGCCCTGTGTCCAGGAAATCCTATAAAATTTGGATATGTAAGACTGGCCTCTTTATGTGTTCTAGAAGTTCATTGATTGGGTAAATGTTGGAGTGGGTCAATTAGAAGCCCTAGATCATGTCCTGAGACATATCTGAGCTTGTAAGCCCACCAGCCCTCCTACTCTAATACCCTCAGGCTCACTCACATCCCCTCAAATCAGGGTAAGCTCTACTACACTGCTTCTCAAAAAGGTTCAGGGTCCACTTTTCCAAGTGTTGTAGCTGGTGAAGTATGGGCCAGTGGAGAACTCTCATGAAACTGAAGCCTGCTCTACAAGTTCTCCCAGCTCTTGCAACATCCATAGGTGGTGAGGAATGAGGAAGGAGAGAAAGTCATCTATCTCTCTTCAGTCTCACCACAAGCAGCATCAGTTATCCTTTGCTTATACTTTGGTGGCTAGTGTTCAAATGCAATCCCCATGTCCAGGGGAAACTCTACTCTGCTAATCAGTCAAAGTGCAGGGTCAGCTCTTCTGAGTACTGCAGCAGATAAAGGGCAGAGACAGATCTTCTGCACTTAGTAGGTGATTAGGATAAAAGTAGGGAGGGGGATCTCTCCCTTGCTGAGGCCACAGCAAAGTCGGTACATTCATACTGCAGGAAGTGTGCCAGAAGAGTCAAGCCTGGAGAGTATGCATCATAACTTACAATTGAAGAGACAATATCGCAACTTTCTGATGTTGCTGCCATATATGTGACTTGCTGACATGTCTCCTGACCTACATGGACTCTTGTCTTAGAACAAAAAGCCAACTAAACTTGTCCTTCTATAAGTTGATCAGTCACCATTTTCACATCAGCAATGGAATATTAGTTAAGATAGTCACAAAGAAGATGCAATATCAAATTTTATTTTTATATGTCTCAGAATATTTAAAATTATAATCTATTTACTCTGTAATTTGCTATTTTCCCTACTTTGTCTGTTAAGTTCTTCTTTTATTCCATTATTTCCTGCATTATGTGTACTCTATATAATCATTTTGATCATTGGTTCAATGGTAAGACATTGAAGATTCTTACCTAACCATGCTCTATCAGTGTCTGTCACAGTGCAGTTTTGCCATCTCCTTAACATTAGGCACAAAGAAGCTTTCATTTCATCTCAGAGATCCTGAAACACTGAATTCTGTCTGGTTCCTCTCTTAAACTGTCTCATCTTAACATCCAAAATCAATGCAGCTTTTGTATTAAGTCAGCTGAACTGACCTTGACTTTTGACCCTAATTTCACCAAGATGGTAACATTTCCTAAGCACACAATTAGCCATCAGTATTAATCACAATACTATCTACAGAAAACACATTCTTTAACTTTTGTATCTACTTAGTTTTGTTCTCTTGTTACTAAAGATCCTGCATCTTCTACTTTTTAATATTAATTCCTCAAGGCTTATTATATACTTTGATTCACTAATCAAGATCTCAAAGATCTCTAAAACTCTTTTAGTAAAAAGAGATTTTTTTTCTTTTCCTTTAAACATGACTTGCCCCTCACCACATTAATGAGTAATAACTAGATTTTCTGTATTATTCTGTATTGGGAGTTGAGACTGAATCATTAATGAATGCATTGCTAAAACAAAAGGTTCATAAGGAAAAGCAAAATAGTACTATCATATCACCCAGGCACTTTCCCTAGTTGAAGGAGATTTAAGAAGATGACAATTGCTCTGATATGGAGGAGAATCATGTACAGAAATGTGGTGTTGGTGGACAGGAATTTCTGTCTTTTCTGAATCAGTGCTGTGTCTGTCATGCACTAGGCTTTTATATGGATTCATTTGTTCATCTTACCTATTTATTGCTCCTACATTTCTCTGTCTATCACCATATCTTTAAAAATACTTTCTCCTATTAAGTCTCTGTAGTGGTTAATCCCATGCCTCCTCATTAGCTGTGATGTTCCTACCTATGTCACACCAATACTTTAAAATTTTAAAGAGTTATGTGTATATTGAATGCTTGACAAATAATTTTTAGAGTCAATTTAAAACATTTGTATTGTAATTAAAGATATACAGTTTAATCTACTTTTTTTTTCTCAGCATTTAGAATTTAGATAGCAATGCAAAAATGCAGAGATCACCCCACCTAGGGATCTATCCCATCTGCTGACACCAAATTCTAGAACTATTGCTAATGCCAAGATGCCTGATGCTTGTGGACAGGAGCCTGGTATAACTGTCCCTAGAGAGTGCTCTGCCAGAGCCTGACCAGCACAGATGTAGATACAGTCAAACAACAGTCTGAGTCCAGGGGCCCCAAAGGAAGAGTTAGGGAAAGGACTGAAGGACCTGAAAGGGATTACAATCCCACAGGAAGAACAATATCAACTAACTTGACCACACAGAGCTCCCAAGAACTAAACCACCAACCAAAGAGTATACATGGAGGGATCTATGGCTCCGGCTACATATATAGCAGAGAATTGTCTTATCTGGCATAAGGGGGAGGGGAGACCCTTGGTCCTATAGAGGATTAATGCCACAGCAAAGGGGGATGTTAGAGCTGTGAAGCAGGAGTAAGTGGGTGGGTGGAGGAGCACCCTCATAGAAGCAAAGTGGAGAGGGGATAAGATGGGGGGGTTGTGAAGGGGAAATCAATGGGAAGGGGGACAACATTCAAAATGTAAATAAAGTAAATAGCTAATAAAAAGAAAAGTTTCAATCCAAAAAATGAAAAAAATGCAAAAATGTTAATTGCAACCTATAATGAAATAGTAAAGATGATGTAAAAGCATGTCTCCAACGTCAGCCTATTTGTTCATTACCAATATTAAATGTTTTTTTCCAGAGTGTTTGTGTCTAGATGAAATAAAAATAAAAAGAAGTATATGCAAGATAAACTTTGGTAGAGTTAAATTGATAATAGAAGACAGTAAGAAACTAAACTTGAATGTTGGATGACAGCAATTACATTGTTACATCCCTTCACTAGACTTTTGTAGATATTCTAAGATTAGAAGATATAGGTACAGGGACAAAATTTAGAGCTAAGATGAAAGGATGGACTATCCAGAGACTACCCCATCCGGGGATCCATCCCATCATNAGCCACCAAACCCAGATACTAATGCACATGCCAGCAAGATTCTGCTGAAGGGACACTGATATAGTGGCCTCTTGTGAGGCTATGCCAGTGCCTGGCAAACACAGAAGTGGATGCTCACAGTCAGCTATTGGATGGAACACAGGGCCCCCAATGCAGGAGCTGGAGAAAGTACCCAAGGAGTTGTAGGGGGCTGCAACCCTGTAGGTGCAACAACAATATGAACTAACCAGTACCCCCTGAGTTTGTGTCTCTAGCTGCATATGTAGCAGAAGATGGCCTAATCAGCCATCATTGGGAAGAGAGGCCCCTTGGTCTTGTAAACTTTATATGATCCAGCACAGGGGAAGACCAGGGCCAAGTAGTGGGAGTGGGTGGGTAGGGGAGCAGGGGCAGCGGTGGGGTATAGGGAACTTTCGGAATAGCATTTGAAATGTAAATAAAGAAAATAATAATAAATTAAATAAGAGAAGATATTCTAAGGTTAGAAGGAATATAACAATATGTAGTAGGCAGGAATATAATATTAATGCAGAAAATATTTTTTAAAGGACCTTAATATTCTGTCTCTTCAGTGATTCCTGATGTAATAGTAAGTACATATGTCTTAGAAAGGGTTGTGGGAAAAAAAAAAAGAAACACAATGAGCAAAAGTTTTTTGTCCTCTTTTTCATTCCACAGTTGCTCTTTTTAAAAAAATAATATCTGGGTGTTAAAAAATAAATGCTTTATGCTGTAATGGTTCTATGGTGCTGGTTAATAAACCAAAGTAGATATTTAGATACGTAAAATCAACTATAACTAACATAGCTCCCTGAGTATTCTTCTACATTCATATGCTCCCTCTATTATAAAGGATTATTTTACCGAGCTTTGGCATCTTGCCAACAACAAGCAAGCGCTAATAAATCACTCTAGAAATTATCATTTCATCCATTCTTTTCGACATTTCCACCAGGTATGAAAAATTCTAAGACTATTTTCCCTTTAACTGATTAAGATTACTGTCATTGTGACAATTTTGTATAATTTTAGAACCAACGCTTTTCGATTTTGTTTAGAGACTTCATGAAGCAGTCTGTATACTTAGAGCAGCTGTGATGTATCATTGAGCTCTCTCTGCAATGGACACTTTCTATTATTTTCCCCCAGTGTCATTTTCTTTTCTTTCCCCAGTAGTTTTACATCAATCTACTAAGTTTTATAGAGAGAAAATGTTGTACATATTTACAGCAACACTGAACATTCTTCACAGAAAAACAGATTTATAACTCCTACTTTATAATTCACACTTTAGTTATAATAAATATTAGTAGATAAACATTGAAAAAACATTTTAAAACATATATTTTAATGCCTTGGAATATTTCTTTGCTATTAAATGACATTTCTTAATAGCTTTTTTTTGATAGCTCCCCAAATTTAAAAGCTTTAATGTGAGCACTTCAATATTTTTCTGTGGTTTTAGTATTTTTCCTCTAAATAGTAAAGGATTTGAAGTGTGAATCTTTATCAAGTCTATTTTACTTTGAGATACTAAAGCTACTTTTATATTGGATTTTTATTGATTAAAAATGTGTTGAAATGCCTATGAAACCAGAAGACAATTTTCTCTAGATTTGTTACCTTTTTATTTATTTAACCATGATGTCATCTCAATGTACTAATTGCATGGGCTGATCAATGGTATACAAACAAAATTTAAATTAGTTATTTCTACCATCTGTGAATTTTAGTGTGAAAAATCTGAGTAATATATAAAATTATAGCACCAATGTTAAAATAATTTGAAATTATTCTACTACTTGACTATCAAAAGCTAGGATTTTAAAACAAAGATTTGAAACTGTAATAATTCCTACCTTATCTGCCAATAGAATTTTGATTTTCCTAGTACATAAAGCCATCACAAGCTAAGATGCAATGTGTACTACAAGCAAATATAATTCAATATTTGTTGCTATTGAAGATAACCATTGCTTTCCCCCAAACCATTAGATATTATATTATTTAACATGAATTTTGCAGTGTATGTTGTGAAATTGAACTCAACTGTAGGACAACACAGTTTCTGCAAGGTTTCTTGTCTTTAATTCCATCTGCTGAATTTCCACCTGGAGGTTCTGATGACACTAGCTGCTTTATAATAAGTTGAGGGGTTTGGTGTCAACCATGTGACTTCAAGGGTAAGGACAAAATCCTTTGGCATATAAAGAGATCGGTCACCTTAAGAACTTATGTGCAGCCGGGCCTGGTGGCGCAGGCCTTTAATCCCAGCACTNGGGAGGCAGAGGCAGGTGGATTTCTGAGTTCGAGGCCAGCCTGGTCTACCAAGTGAGTTCCAGGACAGCCAGAGTTATACAAAGAAACCCTGTCTCGAAAAACCAAAAAAAAAAAAAAAACAAAGAACTTATGTGCATGTTGGCTGGAGTATCGATAAAGCCTCATTCATTGTGTTGTAACACAGAAGGAGCAGACAGCAAAGAGAAACCAGGAATTGTTACTACTGGTATCAAATCAATATATGATTATCTTCCGCTATCCAGCTTCCTAGAGCAGCCATTGCTCCAAGTGACCCAGGTCTACCTCCTTAGAGCACAGCAGACATGACTCTTGAGATATTAATATTTCAGCATAGATTCCATGAACTTTGGGCATGGTAAGATTCACTTTCAATCATAAAATTATTTATGTTGCTACTTCATAGCTATACTGAAACAGAAAAAGTCTTTCTAAGAGGAGCTTCGTTTCACAGAATTAAGAGTAGCAAATGGGACAACATAAAACTAAGGACTTCTGTGGATGCTCAGAGTCATCTATTGGATGAAACACAGGGCCCCCAGTGGAGGAGCTAGAGACAGTACCCAAGCAGCTGAAGGGGTCTGCAACCCTATAGGTGGAAAAACAATATGAACTAACCAGTAACCCCAGAGATCTTGTCTCTAGCTGCATATGTAGCAGAGGATGGCCTAGTCGGCCATCATTGGGAGGAGAGGCCCATGGTCTTGAAAATATTATTTGCCCCAATACAGGGGAATACTAGGGCCAGGAAGCCAGAGTGGGTGGGTTGGAGAGCAGGGTGGGGGAGGGTACAAGGGGCTTTTGGGATAGCATTTGAATTGTAAATGAAGAAAATATCTAATAAAAAAATTGAAAAAAAAAGAAATTAAAAGTCAAATATGGCAACCCAATCCAAAACAAAAACAAAAACAAAAACAAAAGCATAAGGATATCTGTACAAAAAGGATACTCTTATTTTTTATTAGATATTTTCTTTATTTACATTTCAAATGCTATCCCGAAAGTTCCCTATACCCTCCCCCCACCCCTGCTCCCCTACCGACCCACTCCCACCTCTTGGCCCTGGCATTCCCCTGTGCTGGGGCATATAAAGTTTGCAAAACCAAGGGGCCTTTCTTCCCAATGATGGCCGATTAGGCCATCTTCTGCTACATATGCAACTAGAGACTGAAGATATCATCCTTAGTGAGGTAACCCAATCACAAAAGAAGTCACTAGATATGCATGCACTCATAAGCGGATATTAGCCCAGCAACTTAGAATACCCAAGATACATTTTGCGAAACACAAGAAAACAAAGAAGGAAGACCATCTTGTGGATACTTCATTCCTCCTTAGAATAAGGAGCAAAATACCCATGAAAGGATATAAGTACAGAGACAAAATTTAGAGCCAAGATGAAAGAATGGACTATCCAGAGACTACCCCATCCGGGGATCCATCCCATCATCAGCCACCAAACCCAGATACTAATGTACATGCCAGCAAGATTCTGCTGAAGGGGCCCTGATATAGCGGCCTCTTGTGAGGCTATGCCAGTGCCTGGCAAACACAGAAGTGGATGCTCACGGTCAGCTATTGGATGGAACATAGGGCCCCCAGTGGAGTAGCTAGAGAAACTACCCAAGGAACCCAAGGGGGCTGCAGGGAAATGCAAATCAAAACAACCCTGAGTATCCATTTCAGTCCAGTCAGAATGACTAAGATTAAAAATTCAGGTGACAGCAGATGCTGGCGAGGTTGTGGAGAAAGAGGAACACTCCTCCATTCCTGATGAGATTCCAAGCTTGTACAACCACTCTGGAAATCAGTCTGGCAATTCCTCAGAAAATTGGACATTTTACTACCAGAGGATCCAGCAACACCTCTCCTGGGCATATTTCCAGAAGATGTACCAACTGGTAATAAGGACACGTGCTCCACTATGTTCATAGCAACCTTATTTATAATAACTAGAAACAAGAAAGAACCCAGATGTCCCTCAATAGAGGAATGGATACAGAAACTGTGGTACATTTACACAATGGAGTACTACTCAGCTATTAAAAACAATGAATTTATGAAATTCTTGGGCAAAAAGGATACTCTTATTTTAGCAAAGCCGTAGTCTACAAAATGGGAAAAGTCTTTACCAATTATACTATGACAGAAGGGTAGTATTTAGAGCAGAAGTTCTCAACTATCCTAATGCTGTGACCCTTCAATACATTTCTCTATGTTGTGGTGACCCCAATAATAAAATTATTTTTATCTCTACTTTAGAACAGTTTTGAATTGGAATATATATGTTTGGAATATATATGTTTCTTGATGGTCTCAGGTGATCCTGTAAAAAAATCCTTTGATCTCCAAAGATCATGAGGACTGAGAACCACTGATCTAGAGAATATAGAACTAAAAAATAAAACTAAGAAAATTAAAAACCCAATTAAACATGGAGTATAAAACTAACCAAAGAGAGTTTTCACATATATGGGAATGCAAACAGGTTAGTATAGAAGTTCCTCAAAAAACTGGATAATAGATAAAGCACATATTTTATGTAATTTGAAAAAGAGTACATGAAGTTGGAAGTAAAAGGGATGCAGGAAGATGTGAATATTAAGTCAATCAAGCACATTATATGCATGCAAAAAATTCTCAAACAATAAATTTTGTTAAATAATGACAGCTTCCTTTCAAACATAACTGTTATGCCCTGAAAGTTTCTCTGACCTCATACTGTATGGATATTGTTCTGTTGCTACAACACCTAAACAAAAGACTGTATGCAGAGATAATTTTTTGGATAATCAGTTTCTATCATGATTTAACAAATGATCATGAAATTACTCTGTAAATATTTAGTGTATTGTTTTATAATTTTTTCTTTGACACATGGAATCACATATATATATGCCTCTGTAAAGCTTGCATGAAGTCATAAAATATAAAGCGTTAAACAAATAATAAGTAGGTGCAGATGTCTATTGTCCTTAGACAGTACATGTCACTATATATGTTATATGTACATATGTATATGTGTATATATATATGATTATGTAATATATGTTATACATGATTACAATATATTAAATATAATATTTATTAATGTTCTGGCCCTTATGACTGAGGGTCAAAAATGGTGTCCCACTGGGCGACACAGGCCCGGGTCCCAGAAGGAAAAGGGCGAGGAGGAGAAAGCTCTGGCTTGTTTTTTTTTTTTTTCCTTGGTTTTTTTTTTCAACTTTTTATTAGATACTTTCTTCATTTACATTTGAAATGCTATCCCGAAAGTCCCCTATATCCTCCCCCCCATCCTGCTCCCCTACCCACCCACTCCCACTTCTTGGCCCTGGTGTTCCCCTGTACTGGGGCATATAAAGTTTG
>NC_034591.1:80902645-80913186 GCF_900095145.1 Mus pahari
TTGTAAGACCAAGGGGCCTCTCTTCCCAATGATGGCCAACTAGGCCATCTTCTGCTACATATGCAGCTAGAGACACGAGCTCTGGGGGTTACTGGTTAGTTCATATTGTTGTTCCACCTATAGGGTTGCAGCCCCCTTCAGCTCCTTGGGTACTTTCTCTAGCTCCTCCATTGGGGGACCTGTGTTCAATCCGATAGCTGACTACGGAGCGTTGGATTGTTACAGTGGAGATGAGAGTCTTTCAGAGGGTTGCCTGGGTAGGTTGGCAGCCATGGTGGGAGAACCCGAGGAGGTTAGATGCACAGCTCATTAGAGGGATACCTGCTCCATTGCTCCAGCACAGCAAGTCCTGATGATTATGAGAAGAGGCAGTCCATAGTTTTAAGGCATTTATTGCAGAAAGGTAGAGACAGGGAGAGAATAGGGAAGTAGAAGTTGGACATGCTCACATGGAGAGAGGGAGAAAGGGAATGGGAAGAGGGGGGAGCAAGCAGGCAAGAGAGAAGCAAAAGACTAAGAGAGCAAGAAAGTGAGGAGGGGTCAAACAGCCCCTTTTATAGTGGGACAGCCTACCTGACTGCTGCTAGATAACTGTGGGGAGGAGCATACCTGGCTGCTTCCAGGTAACTGTGGGGGTGGAGTCCAGACAGAACACCAGGAGCTTGGTGTATGGCCTATGTGACTGATGGCCACAAACCTCTCTGCAGGGGGCTGTGGGAGGTTGTAGTTGCAACAGGAGCCATGGGCTCAGGAGGAATGGCTGAACACCTTCCCCTTCACTGCCCCCCATGCAGGCCGAAGTCACTGCCCACCAAGTCACCGGAGTTCAAGGTCTTCTGTGCTCAACTGCAGACCAGGCTTTCTGTGCACAGTTCACTGCCCCACATATGACTTCTAATTTCTCCATGTTATGTTATATTTCTATTACAAACATCAAGGAAGATCAGTCCATGAAATGACATTGTATCGCTCTAGGATTAGTAATCAGATTTCCTAGATGATCTTTAATCCAGTATTGTGTTTCTTCTCTCTTAGTTTTGTTTTTCATGCTACAGAGGATTCGAAATCATGGATTCCATTGTTAGACACTTTTGTTTCAGTGATGGCTATTTTCTGCAAAGTTTAGTTAATGTGTGTGTGTGTGTGTGTGTGTGTGTGTGTGTGTGTGTGTGTCTATGTGTATAAATGTATGTGATTTTGTGTGTATGTTTGTGTGTGAGCCTGTGTGTGTCTGTGTGTGCTCTTCATAAATAGTCATTAGAGCTTTTTTTTTTGTCAGGAGATGTCTATCATTTCATGACAACTATATTGCTTCCTAGTGTCCTAGTTTCAAGTTGAAGGAATCCTTTCAAAAATGTTAAGACATGTCTATTGAATACAAACTTTCTCATATTTCTTATCGTGGCAAGTATTTATCTCTTTGTATTTGCTTTGTTGGGAAATTTTGTTCCATAGTTGGCAGCTATGTTTCCTTTCTCCCACTTTGGATATAGTGCACCAGGGTAAAAAAAGAAAAAGGAGAAACTCAGGTATCTGCTAATTTTTATAGAAAGTTTCATTTTACACACTGGTATACACATGTACACATTAATGAAAAAGAGAAAAGCATCCTACAATTAATCCTGTTTCATACTAATAGAATTCCAGGTATTCATTTTTCATTTTCAATTCTTATCCAATTTCCATTCTTGATATTCTCCTATTGCTTGACTCTTTAAAGTTCTATTGTGTTTCTCCTTAAGATTTAAAAGATGCTAAATTATGTGATCTAGAGCACAAACCTACAAAGTGCTGAAAACAAAAAATTTATAACTTATTTTATTAGATATTTTCTTCATTTACATTTCAAATGCTATCCCAAATGTCCCCTATACCCTTCCCCTGCCTGTGCTCCCCTGCCCATCACTCCCACTTCTTGGCCCTGGCGTTCCCCTGTATGGGGCATATAATGTTTGCAAGACCAAGGGCCATCTCTTTCCAACGATGGCTGACTAGGTGGAAACAAAATTTAAACTCACATGACTTTGACTCCCAGCACACACATGTAACTCCCATCTCTAGACATACCTGGTGTCCTTTTTTAGACCTATTTTGGGCACCACACACAGAGAAACATTCAGGCAAAGCAGCCACATACATCACATGAAAAAAAATATTTAAAAAACAAAACACTTGATGAACTGTGTATGTTCAGAAAGCTTCACTAAAACCTCTCTATCCTTTTGCTTTTGAAAATTGCACACACGGATTAAATTTGCATCAAAGAAAACGTGAAATAATAAAAATATGCTGTTGCAAATGCCCTCCATAATTATAATTTTCATTTTCATTATTGCAGTAAAAAGTTCCAGATTAAAGCGCTTAATACTAGAACATTAGGGAAACCTTTAATTACCCAGAGAACTTTCTTCATTATAAATTGAAAGAGTTTGAGCTAAGTAACCTAGTGAAATGTTTAAATTAGATTTTAATTGTTTGCATGTTTGAAACACATTAATGTTTATTTTAAATTATGTTACTAGGATTTTTTGAAATTTGTACTGTATCTCTAACTATAATTTTTCATAAAAATTACTGATTCCTCCCTTTTGTTCCCAAGTTTTCTTGTGAGTTTAAACAATACCTGTATTTCTCTTTGGGTCTTTACTACTCAGGCTCTACAGTCTATTCCTGGAGGTGTGTGGTCCTAATAGAGAATGAATGGTGGTACTCACTACTGTAGTTAATAAAACATCTTAGCAATCCCTCCCTGTCACACTATACATATAATTTACTAAGTCAGCTTACACTGAATTAGTACCAACAGTTGAATCACAGCTAAGAGTCTGAGAACTTAGCAGTTGCTGGATCCTTAGCAGTTGCTGGATCCTTGCATATCTCAGAGTTAGAGTTGTTCCATGGTAACTGTTTCCTTCCAAATAGGCTGGCAATTGCATCCATTGTTGATATCTTAGCAGTCCAAATTTGGTGCCCAAAACTTGGAAGATTCCTGGGACTCTCAGGCCTTTAGTCAAGATGGAATTCTAGAGACACTGGTTCTGAGAACAGGGAAAGAAACAGCAGCCACAGCAAGAAAATACTTTAGCGCCTTGGTATGGAAGAAAAATTGAAGAAAATGTGAACGTGTGATCGTAGTTCTGCCTTGTCTATTTTTATCTTGGCTCTTGGGGGCTACCTGAAGGTAAAGTGGAACTTCTCTGACTCATTAAGGCATTTATGAAAAAGCCTCAGCTGAGGCTTTCTATAAAGGTGAATATAACATATGGCAAGTTAACATTAAAACCAAACATTACATTACAATGTTTTTCTTCTAGCATGGAGTAAGATTATCTCTTGTGCTGCTTTTACAGTAAATAATGAGACTTATGTGTTGTTTGTAGACACTCTTTCTGATCATTACCTCTATCAAATTGATCAATTGCCCACATCCAGGTCTGCACTTCATAATTCTTTTTCCATAAGGACACAGACATTTCATTTAGGGCCCACCCAAACCTATTACGCCCTTGTCAACTAATGACATTTGAGAAGTTATAGTTTCTAAATGAGAAGTTATATTTTCTAAATACAGTCACATTCTGAAGCTCCCAGAGGATATGAGTTTTAGATACAAATTATTTTATACTCTTTATAACTAGAATCTTAAAATTTTTGATAGTATTATAAGAATAAAGTAGATTGTAAATTAGTTTCCTGAGTTCCATAATATAAGGCAATGAGGTTTTAAAAAATATATAATATATTAGTAAATTAGTATTCAAATTTTTCTTATGCTATGGATAGTTTCTGAATTACATGCTTCATATTGGAGAATAAAATTTTAAAGTATGTATATCTTGCCTTTCAAAAATCTGTTATATTTCTAGAGTATAAAAATAGGTTTTCCAGAATTTGACATTTTCTGTAGGAAACACTGAGAGATACAGTGTACTTTATAGGTGACAAGAGGTTTTATATAAGCTCTTAACATGTGTTCAGTTATTATTTAAGAAATTCTCTATCATTCAGTCTCACATAGACAGGTGCCACTATGAATACTTGAGAGTAAGAAAGTCCAGTGCTACAACACAAGATCCAGGAGTTAACACGGTGACTCTGACTTCTTTTGATTATTCTTAAAATAGTGTCTGGCCAACAGGGAGCTTGGTAACCACTACTTAATTAAGAATGAATATCTGAGCCATAATTCTTTAATTGATACAGGTGAAAGTGTTCTAAATTTAGTGCCTTAAAAAATTATAAAATCTTCATGACAGTTAACAATAATAAACATCTGAAATTCTAAATCTACTACTTTTTACTAATGTACCTTTTATCATTATACATAAAAATGAAATCTGAAAAGTCCACATTAAGTGAGTACAGAAATAATTTGGTATTTTGGATTTCTATTGAAGAAATACAGATTTTATAAGTCAGACCACTACCATCTTACCAAAACAGATACTACTCATATTCATAATATGATTCACTATTTAAAAATAGGCACACACACACACACACACACACACAAGTAATATTGCCCAAGATTTCTAATTGATTAAACTCCTTAGCTTTTAACTAAAGTAAATACACATTAAACAAGCAATTCTAGCAAAAGACGCTGATATACACTAACAGACTGTAAATAGTAAACTCTTCTGAGTCCTTTTTTTTTTCATAACTGAAATTTGATTTCTTAACCTACATTAACATGCTTTCTTCCTTTTTTTTATTGGATTTTTTTATTTACATTTCAAATGTTTTCCCCTTTCCCCATTCCCCCTGTCCCAGGAAATCACCTAACCGATCCCCTGTTCTATGAGAGTGTTCCCACTTACCCAGTCCCACCTCCTTGCCCTCACATTCCCTTACATTGGACATAAAGTCTTCACAAGACCAAGGGCCTGTCCTCCCATGATTGCCTTCCTGACAAGGCCATCCTCTGCTACATATGCAGCTGGAGCCAAGGTTCCTACTCTTTGGTTGGTGATTTAGTCCCTGGGAACTGTGAGTAGGGGAGGTCTGTATTGTTCTTTCTATGGGGTTGCAAACCCCTTCAGTTCCTTCAGTCCTTTCTCTAACTCCCCCATTGGGGGGACTCCATGTTCAGTTCAATGTTTGGCTGCTAGCACCTGCCTCTGTATTTATCAGGCTCTGGCAGAGCCGCTCAGGAAACAGCTATAACAGGCTCCTGTCAGCAAGCACTTTTTGGCATCCACAATAGTGTCTAGGTTTGGTGTCTGTATATGGGATGTATTGTCAGGTGGGGCAGTCTCTGGATGGCCTTTCCTTCAGTCTCTTCTCTACACTTTGTCTCCATAATTCTTCCCATTAGTGTTTTGTTCTCCATTCTAAAAAAGACCTAAGCATCCACACTTTGGTCTTCCTTCTTCTTGAGCTTCATGTGGACTGTGGCATGTATCTTGGATATTCAGAGATTTTGAGCTAATATAAACTCATCAGTGAGTGTATACCCGGTGTGCTCTTTTATGATTGGGTTACCTCACTCAGGATGATATTCTCTAGTTCCACCCATTTATCTAAGAATTTTATAAGGTCATTGTTTTTTTTTTTTTTTCCTTATTTTGTTTTGCTTTATTGTATATCTTCTATACTTACATTTCAAATGTTTTCCCCTTTCCAGGTCTCCCCTTTGGAAACCCCCTATCCCACCCCTTCATCTATAAGGGTGTTACCCAACTCACCCACTCATTCCTGTCTTCCCTCCCTGGCATTCTTCTACACGGGGCATTGACTTCAAGAAATTCACAGGCAAATGAATGGAACTTGAAAATATCATCCTGAGTGATATAACTCAATCATTGTGTAAATGTACCACATTTTCTGTATTCATTCCTCTGTTGAGGGACATCTGGGTTGTTCCCAGCTTCTGCCTATGATAAATAAGCCTGCTATTAACATAGTAGAACATGTGTCCTTGTTAATACGTTCCAGCATCTTTTGGGTATATGCCCAGGAGTGGTATAGCTGGGTCCTCAGGTAGTACTTTGTCCAATTTTCTGAGGAACGACCAAACTGATTTCCAGAGTGGTTGTATCAGCTTGCAATCAGTCATTTTAGATATCAAACCATTTGCACTGCTTTCACTGTACTATTGCTAATTTAAGAAAATACCCCTTTACAAATTACTATTTAGAAAGAAATGTAGAACATTATGTGTTACGTTTCATAAAATCATTGAAAATATTAACTCTACTCTTTTAGAAACTGACTGTCCCAAGGCTTATTTTCAACCTCCCCTAAACATTGTGTTAATTGAATATTATTATGTGTTGGGAGAAACATTGAGCCACAAGATAATTCATAATGATTTATTTATAATTGAAATTTGACCCAAATTAAATTCTCATTAAGAAAGTGATTATTTTGTAAACAATTAGACTCTGTACACTGAAAACATGATAAATATTTCTTTTAATAGATATTTTTACATCATATATTTTCTATATCCCATAAAATAAACTGGTTATAGATAATGTTCTAATATATCTATAATATATAAACATAAGTAAGATATAGTGTACATTTGAGTGTAAGTACTCTGTTTGATTCCTTAATTTTACAAATGCACAAATTCATATAAGCAAAATAAGAACTTAAGAACTATAAGTAGTCTTTCCCTCCCTGCCTTCTCTGCCCTGGGAACTTCTCTTCTGTCTAGGCCTTCATACTGAAAGTATAGGCCAGCTCCATGTTCATCTCTGGTTCAGTAGTACCTCTCCACTACTGAGCCAAGCAGAGACAATGACCTAGTATGTTGGCAGACTCATCCTTACTTCCGCTTCCCAACCAGCTCGATTTCAAGGACTGTAGCTGCCATAGTTTAGTAAATAGCTTCATGCTGGGGTTTAGATGGTTTGGGGGGAGTCTTATCAATGATTCTGCCAGGAGTGCTTCTCTGAAACCATACCTCTTCTCTTATTCCATTTTGGGTATGCCTTCTCAGAGGCCATAGTGGTCTCCTTTCCTACTGGTGGTCCTTCCCATCCTCTTCTTCAAAAGACACAGCTGTTCCCACTTCCATTTCCCGTAGACATTTATCCCATGTCTCCTCTCCTTTGTATGTTGCTGTCCCTGTACTGCCCCAGGACATCTCCAGAAAATGGCTGCCTGAAAGAGGACGAATAAATATTATATTAAGATAAAGAATTTTGAATAGAATTATACACAATTGAATAATTTTAATTTTGAATCATCCCTTGATGACATTATGCTTGCTTCACTGAATCTGCTTTTATTTGAGAGAAGTATTTGATATATATGCAAACTGATATAGTTATGAGACAAGTAACATCCTCCCAAAGCTGGTGAGCGTGGATTTCATTCCATCTGTTCCCTGTCTATGTCCATGTGAATAGCAACAAGGAAGTCCACTTACACTCAAGAGTCACCTTTTAAAGGTTTGTCATAAATTGACTAAATGTACTTACCATTAAACAAATATTGTAATTTCCAGTTTTACTAAGGCCATAGTTTTGGTTTTTGGATAATTAATGAGCATTAGACTTAGAGTCTTTGGTAATCAGTTTTAGATTAGTACCATCAGAGTCTATCATTACTATCACTCTATGGTATAGGACCATCTACCTTTCCCTGTAAACATCGATTCATGCTATAGTTAATGTCTTGTTTTGAAGTTACACTAGATTGAGAAGGGCCTAGGCTATTGCTGTCAGGTGACATCCTGAGATGATGAACAGAGGCAGGAGAGCTTCTGTGAATATAAACAGCACTATCACACAGAGTGGGGTCCAGAGGAACTAAAGGGGACAATGAAGCCTGTCAAGAGCACTGGTGTTCTCTTTCTTCTTTCACTTTATGCCAAGTCTTGAGTTGACTCTACCACATGCTGCTGCTATCATGATATTCTTCATCATGGTCATACATGGTTTAAGTTTCTGCCAACTTGATATAAAATGGAGTAATCTGAGAAGCAAGAAACTCAGTTGTTAAAATGTCCCCATCAGATGGGCTTAAAGGCATTTATTCTTAATTTATACTTGATATGGAAGGAACCTTATTTCTCTAGTGGGCAAAGGTGTTGAATAAATGTACTCAAATATTTTTTGGATACTTGAATTTCTTCTTTTGTGTAAATGTCTGTCTAATTCATCTGACAATTTCTAGAATGGGTGTGTATGTTTCTGTTTCATTTTTTTAAATGATCTTTTTGGACTCTGGATATTAATCTCAGGTATATATTTGGTAAATGCATTTTATTATTCTGTACAAAGTTTCTTTTTATTATTCATTTTTTCTTGTGTTCGAGGATACATTTTTTGTTATGTTATGTTATGTCTTGTCATGTCATGTTTGTGATATTCTTGTTTGGTATTTACTTTAAGAATTTGAGGGGTTATTTCCTGTGTTACTGAGGAGTTTTAAGAAATATATCTTGAAGTGCTTTCTTCTAGAAGTTGCACTTTCAGCTCTTATTTTATGTTCTTTGAACTTTTTGGAATTGATTTTTTTTTCTACATTCATTCTTCTACATGTAGATATCCAATTTTCCAAGCACTGTTGTTGAACAGGCTGTCCTTTTTAAAGTGTACACATTGAACCAGTGTCAAAGACGGGTTTAAGTGTCTGTTTACTTTAGGGAGTTTTGTGTGGTGTGTGTGTGTATGTATGCACGCGTGTGTGTGTGTCCATTCACATGCATTTACATATTATATGATTTACTATATGATTGCCTTTTCTGTTTCTCTAAAAATTATCATTGGAATTTTTGTGAGTTTTACAGTAAAATTGATGATAATTCTTACTATAGACTTCCATGTAATAGATAATTCTCTACCATTATTAAAAACTATAATAGGTATTATACTTGGAAAGATTTTGAGATGCAATAATAAAGTAAAAAACCCACTTTTATTTTTATAAACTTAAATTGTAAAAGTAAAAGTAAGAATAATCTTCTTTTAAACAGCATGATAATGTAAAGTAGGATAACCAAATCATTACATTAAAAGTTATGAATTTATTTTGCTTAAGAAAGAAAATAGTGATGGAAAGCACAAAAAAATAAAGAAAAGAAACAGCCATGAAACCAAACACTTGCTGCAGTAGAAGGGCACTGTCACTATCCAGTATGCATTTGCTGACTCAGTGAAATCCCTATAGATACTGTGCATTTATAGACAACCTAATGTTTGAGTAGCATCTGCCAAAAGACTCTGGGTACTGAGGTACACATGAGTAAGTTAGTGGAATACAGCAGTGAGGTTAGAAAGGGGCCTGATTACATCAATGATCAGTTTCCTTTTGACAAAATACAGAGGTATGTCATAAGAGAAATGAAGTACCATTCTCCATAAGTGGTGTTAATTAGAAACTGGATGCATTTTGCAAATTGTATCTTGGGTCTTCTAAGTTTCTGGGCTAATACCACTTATCCGTGAGTGCATATCTAGTGACTTCTTTTGTGATTGGGTTACCTCACTAAGGAAGATATCCTCCAGATATATCCATTTGTCCAAGTATTTCATAAATTCATTGATTTAATAACTGAGTAGTACTCCATTGTGTAAATGTACAAAATTTTCTGTATCCATTCCTCTATTGAGGGACATGTGGCTTCTTTCCAGCTTCTGGCTATTATAAATAAGGCTGCTATGAACATAGTGGAGCATGTGTCCTTATTACCAGTTGGAACATCTTCTGAGATTTAGCTGTCTCATATGAGGCTATGCCAGTGCCTGGCAAATACAGAAGTAGATGTTCACAGTCATCTATAGCATAGCACATAGGGCCCCCAATGGAAGAGCTAGAGAAAGAACCCAAAGTTGCTGAAGGGGTCTGCAACCATATAGATGGAACAACAATATGAACTAACCAGTACCCCCAGAGCTCATGTCTTTAGCTACATATGTAGCAGAAGATGGCCTAGTTGGCCATCATTGGGAAGAGAGGCCCCTAGGTCTTGCAAACTTTATATGCCCCAGTCAGGGCCAAGAAGTGGGAGTGGATGGGTAGGGGAGCATGGCAGGGGAAGGGTATAGGGAACTTTCGGGATAGCATTTGAAATGTAAATAAAGAAAATAGCTAATAAATAAATAAATAAATAAATAAGAAATGGGATGCAACAAAAAAAATGAGCAGACACTGGTCCATAAAGCACATTTTGTATATTTACATAGAAATTATTTCTGAATTTAAGGCAATAGAATTTTGATCTATGTAACAAAATTTTTAACGATTGTATTACTATTAAGAATAACACCAAATAAATAAAGCAGCGTATAGCTGACACTGTGTAAAACACCCCAACATTAATGAGCAATGTATCTGACGAAACATGCTATGATATGTTGAATGGTATGTCTCCCCATAGTCTCACATTTGAACACTTGGTCTTGTGATGCTGTTTATGGAGGTTTGTGAGGTGTCATTGGAAGTAGGCTTTGACATCAAAGCCTATGACATTCCCAGCGTTTCTGGTCTGTACTCTTCTTCTTCTTCTTCTTCTTCTTCTTCTTCTTCTTCTTCTTCTTCTTCTTCTTCTTCTTCTTCTTCTTCTTCTTCTTCTTCTTCTTCTT
>NC_034591.1:80913191-80936518 GCF_900095145.1 Mus pahari
CTTCTTCTTCTTCTTCTTCTTCTTCTTCTTCTTCTTCTTCTTCTTCTTCTTCTTCTTCTTCTTCTTCTTCTTCTTCTTCTTCTTCTTTTTGTGGTCCAGGATGTGAGTTCACAGGTTCTTTTCCTGTAACCATGCTAAATGTTTGCTGCCATACATCCCCATCAGGACTCTTATCCCTCTAGAACCATAAGCCCAAATGAACACTTGTTTCTATAAGTTACCTTGCTCAATTATATTTTATCATATCAATATAAAGGTAGTTAATACACATACCATGAAGAGATGCAAGGGCTGATAACAATGTCACAATGTCTGTAAACATTGACAGTAATTAGACTATAATTATTGACAACAGCAATGAGAGAAGATCATAAACATTGCCAAGTAGGATGGGTAGGATTATAAAGATATCCATATATAAGTGTCACATTGCTAATTAAATTATAAAATTATGAAAATTTTACAGTTCTGCCATTATTTAAATATCTATTCCAGTAATTCTACTTTGATATTTCACACAAACAAGCAAGAGAACACACAAAGATTTTGACATGAAAATTTAAAGCAAAGTGATATGTAATGTTGTCAAAAATCCTAGCATACACAGAGGAATGTTGGTTAGATGAGTGTTCAAACATGTGCTGACAAATTACTTCAGTGACTTTGTTTCAGGGATAATAAAGAATGGGTCATTCTTTAGAAAATAATGGAAGTATATTAAAATTATTACTTATACTGAATTGATGGACTAAGGCAATACAGAATATAACCATTTCTTACATTTGTGAATGATTTAATAATATTCAAAAATCAACGGTAGAGAGAGGAAACAGTAAATATTTTCAGCAATGTACTTGGTTTAAGAGAAAGTGGGCTGAAGCAATTACAGAACATTACTCTTGGTTGTGGTGGATATGTTAATTTTCTTGCTTATAATGTTGATGTTTAAGTTATATGCATACATCAAAACATAGCAAATTATATAATTTAAGTAATAACTGGCTCGTGTTTCAGTTAAGCCCCAAATGTTATTTCATATTTACATATCATTCCATAAATGAAATGCTATTTATGTTATTTTTATACTACAGCTTTTAAAAATATAAGTTACATACTTAATTATCTTGGAATAATGAAATTAACCCAAACAAATGCACCACTATTACTGAGGAATAAGCATAATAAATAGTAAGGAAAGTGGTTGATTTTGATTGGAAGAATTAAAAGAAATTAAGAAATGTACCATTGTCAGAAAACTATGCCTTACTCTTCCTGAAATAAACGTTCAGTAAATATGTGATGAATCATCGTGAAGAGACGTTTTATGTTTATTCTTTGAGAATTTTACACAATATATAGGTCATATTAATTCCCTCCCAATTCCTTAAGTTTCTCTCCACCTTCCTGCCCCTACCCAACTTTATGTTCCTCCTCCTTAAAAATAAAGATAGATAGATAGATAGATAGATAGATAGATAGATAGATAGATAGATAGATAGATAGATAGATAAATGAAATTCAGCTTTCTTGATTGACTACTTTGGGCACTGGACCTGAAAAAGTGTGCCAATATACCCAATGCCACTCCATTGAAGAAAACTGACTTTCCCTCTTTCAGAAGCAACCAAATACCAATAATTTCTTGGGTAAGGCTGCAACTTCATGCCAATCTCCCCCCCCCCTTTTATTTGTTTCTTTTGTTGTTGTCGTTTTCTTATTGGTTTTGTTTTGGTTTTTATTTTTTTTGTTTGTTTGTTTGTTTGCGCTTATGCAGCTCTTGTGCATGCTACTACAGTCATCATGATTTCATCTATGCACCTGCACTTTTGTACTTGGGAAATATTTTTTCCATGAAGTCATCTCTCCCTACTGACTCATAATTTGCCTGTTCTGTCTTCAAACAAGATTGCTGAGGCTTGAGGTAAAGAACATGATCTAAATATTCCATTTAAGGCCAAGCATCCCAAAGTGTGTTCTCTGCTCACCAACATCTACTGCAAGGAGCATCACCAATGAGGGTTGAGAGATGCACTCAGTGAAGCTTTTAAAATCACTCTAAAGTGTTTAAGTTTAAAATGTTGCCTCAAAATCCCTGTTAGAGGTAACATTTTTGTTTACATTAATAAGTCATAAACTGCATGTTGGTTTACTTGTGATAGAATATTTTTTCTCTGAAATGTGCATGATTTTTCTTCCTCCTGATCAGAATATACCTCTAATTTTCCCTTGCATCTGAGCAGTGTTTACTCCTCAGTGTCTCCTCCTCGACACCTTGTCTGATCTCTTCAATCAACTATATGACTAAGAGTTTCTTCATCTTATCTAACTTATGCCTTCTCCTGTCACATTTTGAACCATTATTTCTTGTCTAACCATCTTTAGCTATCTTGAGTGATTCATTCCCTCAGGAATTTTAGCTATCCATAAATATAATGAGGAAAAGACATATCTCACAGCCTGACGGTTTGCGAAAATTGAGACAACTCTATTTTAGAGATAGCAGGACTCTAGGGCATATGGATAGAGCTGATGTGGCAGAAAACCATGTTTTGGTGACATGAGGTAAGGTCACTAATAGTTTATGTTCATAGTTCCCTGAAGCCATTGTTAAGTTACCAAAACTGTGATGTTTTAATCTGCATCCTTGGCTTTCATATCATGTACTGTTCTCACACCTATGCTTTGAACTATATCTACATGCATAGCTTTGTCTCTAAATGCTTATTTAAAAAGTTTTTTAAATCTCAAGGAATGGCAGAATTTCTTATAAACTATCAAATTATCGTGCTTTTATAATAACCACACCATCCATATTTTCTTTTCATTTTCCAATAACTGTATGCATTTGTTTTTTGGTTCTTATACTGTCAAGTGAACACACTGTATGGAATAAACTAGAAAATCTGTGAGCTGGATAATATGGGCACTGTCTCAAGAGTAGCTGTAAGTCCTGAGCCTTGGTGCAGTCCTGAATATGAAAGCTTATAAATATGAAATATATTTTACATGCATTGAAAACAATATAATTACATTTTCTGATAAAAGAAACTTTTGCCTGATAGTATATATTTTCAACAATTTAATCCCTTACCCTCTTCTCCTTATTTAATTATCAGTATTAAAAGAAGTGAGAAGACATAGAGCTCAGATATGTGCATCAGCTACAAAACTGACCCTAAAAGCCACTTTTAAAAACAATCACTTTTCTCATTTGCATAGAGCAAACTTTCTAAATCAACATGTCTGTGATGGTTTGAGTGAGAGTGGCCCTAGAAGCCTCTTTTTTTTTTTTTTTTTTGTTTTGTTTGTTTTTTTGGTTTCTTTGTTTTGTTTTGTTTTGTTTTGTTCCCATTGGCAGACTGTTTAGTAAGGAGTAGGAGATAATGCCCTTGTGGGAGGAGGTAGGCCACTGAAAGTGGGCTTTGAGCTTTCAAAGCCCAAAGCAAGAGGGCTCTCTTGCTCTGTTTCTGCTTCTTGCCTGTGTATCATGATGAAAGCTCTCAGCTACCAGCACCATGCCTACCTGCCACAAAAGCCTCTGAACTGAAGTAAAGCCCCAGTTACAATGCTCACTTTTGTAGGTTGCCTTCGTCCTGGTGTCATTTCACATCAGTAGTAACCATTAATAAGCAAGGTCAAAACACTCAGTGTCTTAGTGGATGTTTCAAGAAATGGATACTAAATCCTCAGAAATGAGTTCCTTGTCATATGTCGTTAAAGAATTACAAAGTGATTGATGATGCAATAATACCATTATAAATAGTTAAAAACTATCGTTGCCTAGTGCTGGGGCCAATAAGAAGTGATAGGAACCCTGTTTCTTTGTTAGTGAGAAAGCCAGATGGAATGCCATATCAAAAGGTATCTCCCAATCACTGCACACTATCCCCACAGGATCTAAACATTTTGTTTGTCATCCCCAAGAAAGTGAATCAATGAGAACTGACAAAACGACTGCACATAAATGTTGAACTCAGCTTTATTCATTAATACTCTAGGCTAAAATCAACAAAACATTACAAAATGTTTGTGGCCTATCCATATCATTGATTATCACTGAGCAATAAAGAAGGGAACCTGGACCTACAGAGAGACAGGAAGGAGACTTACATGCAAGCTGATAGGTGAAAGGATTTTGTCTGAAATCCACTTTCTTTGTGGATTCAAACTACATGAAGTTCTAAGGAAACTTAGAGAATAAAAAGTTCAAAACTTGACAGGGACTTTGGTCTGATGGAAGAGAAGAGATGAAAGAGGAGAATTTTACATTTGACAGCATTTATTCAAACAAAGAAATATGGGTGACATTCCAAATTTTTTCAAACCAGCTTAACAACACAGTGGAGCATAGCTAGAACTATTATCCTTTTATTGACACAATGAAGCCAGGCTGACCTCTAAATAGTAACTGCCTTGTTACTAACTCCCTGAAAGATGCTCATGAGGGAGGAAGTGCTGCAAATGAGGGATCCTTTTGGAGGATAAATATTTGCATTATCTATTCAACCTGTCTCCACTTTTAAAATTTTTGTCAATGAACACTGAGCTTTGCTTTAGTATAAATGTTTGTTCTGAATATCCAACTTGAAATACATAAACCTTGGTCAAAGCAGAGGACTACAATAGGTTCACTTATCAAGCCTTCTAGAATATCTTATGAAGAATATAGTGTTGGACAAAATAGATGTGTTAAATATGGGAATGTGTCAGGTGATGTTGGTGCATGTCTTTAATCCCAGCACTCAGGAGACAGCAGTAGGTGGATCCCTATAAGGTCCTGAGCCTGGTCTACAGACCAAGGTCAAGGACAGTCAAGGCTAAACGACAAAACTTCTCATTAAAACAAACAAACAAAACAAAACAAAACAAACAAAAAACTGGAAATAGTGTATTTTATAGATAGATATATTTTACAGCATTCTTGAGGTCAATAACACTGTATTTAATATGTTGTTATACTACATAAAACATAATATAATAATACACAAATATGAGGAATGTCATTACTAGTTTAAATATACACGCATGGATGTACAAGGGGCAAGAGTCTAGCAATTGCTTTAATTAGAACTTAATTCGCCAATGATTTTGTTTGTTCAAATGATTTGTTTTTTACTGGAAATTTCCAGAATCACTCACTAGTAAAAAGTATACCATCCTTTAGTTGTTTTTACATTCTTAAACAATGTTAATCCTCATTGCTTATTGTATTTCTATGTTTTAGATAATCTGTAATATTCAGAACTTGTTTTGAGGATATAAAGAATCATTCCTAGAAAGAACCTGTGCCTAAAAAGACTGACTAAGTAATTAAAACTTTAGCATGTGGACCAGTTGGAATGTTGCATTCCCAGAGCTTAATGACAGTTCATGAGGGGCTAGGTTTAGCCTCCTAAATAGCTATCCTTGCTCCAGCTTTCTGTTGGAACTATCAGGCTCACAAACACATAAAACCCTTTGGAATATATTACATTAACAGAATAGTAGTGTTCCATCAAGCACATATCTAAGAGTGTTGTCCAACTGTGTGCAAGGCTTGCTATCACCTACCTACTTGATGTGTTCAACAATGTATTTGAAAAATGATTTAATGTTTCACTACAAAACAAATATATGTGTCACCACAAAACACATATACAACTATCTCCATATTGAAACATGAAATTTAGAACATCCTAGGGCCATGATTATAGTTAAAATTGTCTCTAGAACAAGCTATATTCATCCCTCTTTAAATGAACCAGACGTTCTTATCAATAGGAGGGACCAAAGTAACTAAACAAATAAAATAAGCCAACAATGTCAACATTCTTTAAAAAGTCTGTATGAGTGAAAGGCCTTTTAACTAACACTTCTGTCTGAGCTAGCTTTCTAGTTTTATTAGCTAATCAGCAAGTAGCTAGACTAATTGATAGACAGAGCCATGTAAACTTCATCAGCAGAGGTAGCTCTCAGGAAAAAAGAGACTGTGTAAATAGAGTATTTGATTAAGTTGTAGAGCCCCAGGGAACAGCCTGGACTCTGGCTATGTAAATATAACAGATGGCTAAGCAAATGCAATGTTGTACTAAGGCTAGGTTTAGTGTAGTAATATGTGTTTACATAGAGTACTTAAGAGACAGAGTCTTCAGCCCCTGAAAGCCTAACCTGGTGTTGACAATATTGTCCAGCCTCAGAAGTTATATAAGAACAAGGAGAATTTTTCAAGTGATCATTCTAGAGAATATTCACCTGGTTAACTAGTCATAACATTTTTGTTATGTTTTACATGTTTTCATACGTGTTGTTTCCATAAGAAGCTGGTGAAATAGTGGTCCCCACTTAGTTAATTCATGTGGCACATACCGCTTCCTCCAGGAAAGAATTAGTAAGAAATCCTTATTGAAAGACAGCATATGAATAAATGTGCATTGAAATTTAAATACCAAGTGGCCCTTCCCATAGATCCTTTTAATATTAATTTGTTACCTTATGTATAGTTCCTTCCTACACACACTGGAGAAATTAAGGCTAAGGAAGAAGAAAAGGTTATACCAAGAAAAAAGTTCTTACAGCAACACAATACAGATCAACAGAGATAATATTACTTGAGCAGACCATCCACTAAAATGCCTCCCTGGCAAGATTTTAATACATAAAAAACAATTCTGTTTCTTTGCTTCTTCAGAGAAATGAAAAATAATTAGGACACATTTGTAGGAGAAGTATATTTTTGGCATACCTTACAAATTTCTATTAAGAAGCCAGGTAGATGACAAGACAAAAATAATTTGAGGAAATGTAATTAGACACAGGAATAATTCTGCATAATATGCAATGATCAGAATTAAATATTTAACAATACTCATATTTTTGGAGATTTTTATTCATGAAAACAACTTTATTCATGAAAGCAATTTTAAACCATACTGAAAACACCACCTATTTCTCCATCCAAGTCCTCTCATACTTCAACTAGTCTCTATGTCTTTTTTTCTTCCTTCCTTCCTTCCTTCCTTCCTTCCTTCCTTCCTTCCTTCCTTTTCTTTTCTTTTCCTTCTCTTTTTTTGCTTTTTTCTTGATTTTCATATATTTTATTGTTTTATTAAATAGATATGAATGTAAGTAGGTACGTGCCTACGTGTTTTTATGTGTACCACATGCATGCAGAATATGCAAATATCCCTGGAGGCCAGAGAGTATCTGATCCTCTGAAACTGCAATGATGGCTATTGTGACCCACCAAATATGGGATCTAAGAAGTGAACCAATATATATGTATGTGTATGTTTATATGTACACATGTATGTTTAATAATATATACATATATATACAGATGTACATATGTATACATGTATATTATATACAGTATATTATTTGTATTATACCATATATATACATATATATATATTCCACTGAATCTAATTAGTTTGCTTATATGCACTTTTATCAATTGCCAATAGATTCTCAAGTAAAGGACAAGAATTGTACCTTCCTTCTCCATCCATGCTGCAATGTTCACTAGTTTGATAATCTGTTGGTCATATTTAAGTAAAAATCTGAACACCTTCCTAAAATCTATACTTTTTTATTAGATATTTTCTTTATTTATATTTCAAATGTTATACCATTTCCTTGTTTCCCCTAAAAAAATAAAGAAAAAAAAACCTTATCCCATCTCCCCTTCCCCTGTTCACCCACCCACCAACCCACTCCTTCCTCCCCTCCTGGCATTCCTCTACATTGGGGCATTGAGTCTTCTTCATATAACCAAGGGCCTCTCTTCTGATTGATGTCCGACAAGGCCATCCTTGACTACATATGCAGCTTGAGCTATGGGTCCCTCCATGTGTGCTCTTTGTTGGTGGTTTAGTCTCTGGGAGCTCTTGGGATCTGGGTGGTTTATACTTTTGTTCTTCCTATGTGGTTGCAAACCCCTTCAGCTCCTTCAGCCCTTTTTCTAACTCCTCCATTAGGGAGCCCACGATCAGTTCAATGGTTGGCTGCAATCATCCACCTCTGTACTTGCCAGGCTTGGAAGAACCTCTCAGGAGACAGCTATATCAGGCTCCTGTCAGCAAGCACTTCTTGGCATCCACAACAGTATCTAGGTTTGGTAACTGTATATGGGATGAATGCCCTGGTGGGGAACTTTCTGGATGGCCTTTCCTTCGGTCTCTGTTCCATACTTTGTTTCTGTATCACCTCCTGTGGGTATTTTGTTCCCCCTTCTAATAAGGACCAAAGAATCCATACTTTAGTCTTCTCGAGCTTCATGTGGTCTGTGAATTTTATCTTGGGTATTCTGGGCTCTGGACTTATATCCACTTATCAATAAGTGCATACCATCTGTGTTCTTTTGTGATTGGGTTAACTCACTCAGGATGGCATTTTCTAGTTCCATCCATTTGCCTAAAAATTTCATAAATTTATTATTTTTAATAGCTGAGCACTCCATTGTGCAAATGTACCACATTTTCTGTGTCCATTCTTCTGTTGAGGGACATCTGGGTTCTTTCCAGCTTCTGGCTATTAAAAATAAGGCTGCTATGAACATAGTAAAGCATTTGTCCTTATTACATGTTGGAGCATCTTCTGGGTATATGTTAAAATTTATACTTATAAATCCCAGCATAAACAGTTATCTCCAGAAGTATTCAGAATAGAAAAGGAATTGTATCATCCAAAGGTCAATCTCTCCAGTGCACACCTAAGTTCTGACTATTAGATGGGCAATGATACCTATAAGTCTAAGCCAGTGTTCTGTCCAATACATGGTGAGATATATATCATGTGTCCTTGCTAAATATGAATTCACATGCTCAGGGATAGTACCACCCACAGTTCAGTCAACCTCTCATATTAATCATTAATCAAGAAAATTCCCTGCATAGTTGAATGTGGTTCAATCTTATGGAGGTATTTTTTTTTCAATTTAATTTCCTTGTTACAAGATGACTTTAGTCAAGTTAATAAAAACTAAGCAGCACAGATACTTCATTCATTATATATATGGTCTGGAACTCACATTTGAAATGAGTATGACCTGTGACTGTGAGTAAGAATGTGAGAAAAATCACTAGATAACAACGTTTAGAGCAAAATCTCTTTAAATGACTTCATTTTATTTTAAAAAATTATTAGAGACAAGGGTTTATTTAAAGATGATACTGAAACTATTTCAAATGTTATTTTAATGTCTATAAGCAGCTGTGCTGTTCAATATTTAACAATTTACTTTAACACTATAACATTATCCTTTTAATATATCTATGGCTTCCTACAGAAATGGTTGCCCTTGGAGAAACGGTCAAGAACATAATTAATGATTAAAAATACTACACAGTTCTATGCATAGAGAATGAGCACGGAATCTGCTTTACCATCTTGACAAGTTCCTGCTCTCACTGTGTCTGACATCTGCAGTCTTGCCTGCATAAAGTCATATGCTGGTGGGTAGGAGAAGCATTCATCAAGTTATGAGTATAAATAATAAATATTGCAATATGTTGGGACAAATGGATGTGTAAACTCATCTGTATGTATTTGAGAAACTAATGTTCAGTGTTGCTCCAGATCATTTCAAGTATGATCATTTTCCATTAATAACTCTTTAAGAATAATGACTATACAAAAAAATCTTGAGTTGAGACTTTTTCTCTTTTTGTCCTTTTAAGTGACTGTGTGTTTATTGTGTGTGTGTGGGGGGGTGTATGTGTGTGTTTTCTCTGTACTTTCTCAACTTGACCCAAGATAGAGTCATCTTGGAAGAAGGAACTCCAATTCAGAAAATCCCTCCATAAGATTGAACTTCAGGCAAGTATGCAAGGTATTTTCTTGATTAATCATTGATGGCAGATGGCCAGATAACTGTGAGTGGTACCATCTCTGGGCCTGTCATCCTGGAGTAAAAAAAAAAAAAATATCAACATAATAGAGCCATGAAGAAGAAATAAGTAAGCAGCATTCCTTCATGATATCTGCTTTTATGTCTGCCTCCAGGTCCCTGCCTCTAGGTTCCTGACTTTAGTTTCTAAACTGACTTACTTCAGTGGTTGACTGAGAAGTGGAAGTGTAAAATGAAATGGACTCTAGCTTCCATGTGTTGCTTTTAGTCATGGTGTTTATTGCAGAATGGAAAGAATGCTAGAACAGAATTCGGGACCAGAAAGTAGTATACTGTTGTGACAGACTGGATTATGTCCTGTTTGGGAAGATCGTGAAATAATTTTTGAGCTTTGGAATGGGAGAGCTGTTGATCCCTCAGATTTTAAGGAGCTGTTCTTTGGGAGCTTGGAAGGTATAACTGCTGAGGGAAATGCAAATGCTGGTAATCTGGTTTATGCTGGTTCAGAAGGAAATCCGAGAATGCCTCAAAGACTTTACTATGACCTATCATTTGTGTGCTATTTGAATATAACAATCTGAGGTATCTATTCATGTAGGGCTGAAAGAATCAGCTTTGATTAGTAAGAGACTAGCTCCACTGGAAAACAAGACAAGACAAAACAAAACAAAACAAAAAACAAAAAACAAAAAAACACAAAAAAACTACCACCACTAAGAAAAAACAAAACCTTGTTTCACTGTGCCAATTGGTACTGATTAGATGGGTCTTAGAAATTAGCTGTGATTAACAAGAGACTGATGTTATTGAAGCAAACTCTTCTGGAAAGACTTTCTTCATAATTAGCACAGGGAAACTGTGGTCAAGAGGATGCAGGGTTATATCTCAAGCTGGTATCCAAATGTGGTGATGTGTATAAGAGTCTCACAAGCAACTGTTTTGAAGGCGTAAAGGAGTCTTGTATAGGACATGAGGATTGGCAACAGAAGGTAGTTTTGTAGAATCTGAAAATATTCCTAGAAGTTGTTCTTAAATCCGCATCCTCCACAAGAGATAATGCCCCAGAATAGAAAGAGTCATGGGAGAAGCAAAGTTATATTACCAAGTTGCTTAGTCAAAGTGCCTGCAGAGAGGCAGTGGAACCATTTGTGAGAGCACTGCCTTAGCTATAGTGGATAAACAGTGAACTGGGACTTTTACATTGTTGGATTTAGGGTTTGCTTTGATCTGATTGTCACCATGCCCTGATTCTTGCAATAAGAAATATATAACTCTTTTTTTCCCATTTAACAGGAAACCACAGTAGAGAGACATTAGACTTTCAAAGAGACATTGAGTATTTTAAAGGGATTAAATATTTAAACTGTTTGAATTGCTTTAAAACTGTGGGATGTTAAAAGTTAAAATATACTTCATATTATAATAACATGATCATGAGGACAAGAAAAAATGTTTAATTTCATAGTGGTGAAATTGTGGGTCAATTGCAAGGGGTTAATACTAGGAGGAGTAGTAGTTGTTGGTATTACTGTTGTTGTTTCTTGTCCAGTTGTTATAAACTAGTGTAATCTGGAAAAGGAGAAGCTAAATTGAATACATTTACATAAGACTGTACTTTGTGAAAATAATGGGGCATATACTGGATTAATAATGGATGTAGGAAGGCCCATTCCTCTGTGGGTGGAGCCACAAATGTGCATGAGGTCCTGGGTTGTGTTACAAGGCTGACTGAGCAAACCATGGAGAGCAAGCAGCATTCTTCCTTGGTATTTTCTTTAGCTCCTGCTTCTAGCTATTGCTAGAGATAATGCTCTGGCTTTTCACCACGATGAACTGTTAAGTAAGAGGGTAAGATTATCTGAGTCATTATGGCCACCTACAGATTGGGAAAACATCTTTATAAACCCTATATCCAAAACATTAAAAAAAAAATCAAGAAGCTAGACTCCAGAGAACCAAATAACCCTATTAAAATGGGATACAGTAATAACCGAAGACTTCTCAGCTGATGAATCTTGAATGGCCGAGAAGCACCTAAAGAAATGTTCAACATCATTAGTCATCAGGAAAATGTAAATTAAAATGACCCTGAGTTTCCACCTCAAGCTAATTAGACTGGAAAGATCAAAAACGCAGGCAACAGTAGATGCTGGTGAGACTGTGAAGAAAGAGGAACACTCCTCTATTGCTGGTAGGATTGCAAGCTTGTACAACCACTTGGGAAAGCAATCTGGTAGTTCCACAGAAAATTGGAAATAGTTCTATTTGAAGATCCAGCCATACTGGTGATATACCCCAAAGACATTCTTACATATTACAAACATATGTGCTCCAATATGTTCTTAGCATCCTTATTTATAATAGCCAGAAGCTGGAAAATAACACAGATGTCCTTCAACAGAAGAATGAATACAGAAATTGTGGTACATTTACACAATGGAGTACTATTCAGCAATTAAAAACAATGAATTCATGAATTCTGCAGGCAAATGGATGGAACTAGAAAATATCATCCTGAGTGAGGTAAACCAGACACAGAAGGATACACATGGTATGTATTCACTGATAAGTGGATATTAGCCCAAAACCTCAAAATACCCATGATACAACTCACAGACCATATGAAGCTTAATAAGAAGGAAGACCAAAATGTGGATGCTTCAATCCCACATATAAGGGGGGACACAATAATCATGGGAGGTAGATAGAGGGAGGGACCTGGAAAGAGAGGAGAGGGAAGGGAAAGGGGGGTCAGGATCTTGTATGGGAAGAGAAGGGATTGAAGTCCAGAGGGTCAGGAAAATGTAGCAGCAGGGGATGAGGAACTGAGAGTAGTCACTAGAAAGTCCCAGATGCTGGTGAGGTGAAACATTCCAGGAACCAACAGTGATGATATTAGTCAAAATATCCAACAAAGGGGAGAGAAATCCTGTAAAGGTGATATCAAGTAGATAGACATTTGCCCCAGTTGAGGGATGGAGCCACCTGCCCATCTCAAAAATTTTAAGCCAGAAATTTTCCTGTCCAAAGGAAATGCAAGGACAAAAAAAAGGGAGCAGAGACTGGAAAAAAGGCCATTCAGAGATCTTCCTTCCTAAGAATCTATCCCATCTGTAGACACCAAACCCCAATACTATTCCTGATGCCAAGAAATGCTTGCTAACAGTAGGCTGGTATAGCTATTCCCTGAGAGGCTCTATCAGCACCTAACTAATACAGATGAAGATACTCATAGACACTTATCAGACTGAGCCTGGAAACCCCAATGGAAGTGTTAGGGGAAGGAATTCAGGAGGTGAAGGGGATTGTATCCCCATAGGAAGAACAACAATATCAAGTTACCTGATTCCCCAGAGCTCTCAGGGACTAAATCTCCAACCAAGGAGTACACAGAGAGGGAACCCATAGCTCCATCTACATATGTAGCAGACTATTGCTTTACCTGGCATTAATGGGAAGGAAGACCCTTGTTCCTGTGGAGGCTTGATGCCCCAGTGTAGGGAGATGCTAGAGAAGTGAGATGAAAGTGGATGGGTGGGTAAAGCAGTACCCTCCTAGAGACAAAGGGGAGGAGGAATGGGATGTGGGGTTGTGGAGGGGAGACCACCAGGAAGAGGGACAACATTTGAAATGTAAATAAATAAAATAACCAATAGAAACATGTAAGATGAAATACATACTCTTTCCCACAAGCTGTCTATGGTAATGTTTACTACAGCAAAGGAAATCAAACTGGGCAATGTCTAAGTCTTTTCTTCTTATGGACAGATCTATAATAATCATTTTTACATCCAACATGAAGAAAATTGGTTAATGTGCAGGCCATGTCTAATTCACAACACATGGTCAGAAACTCATATGGGCACTTATAAAGATTAAGTTTTAATAACCAAGAGAAAATTTTTAACCATTCTTAAGTCTAGCATTGTGGGATAATACAATGTTTAATTTGTTCAGAAAGCATATCCTGAGCAAGTTATAGAATACATAAATATTTTCAACCATTTCTAAGAGAAAACAAATTTATTATTTTGTGAAGATGATACATTTGTAAATTTTATGATTGATTTATATGTTTAGCAATAGATTTACCCAACTGTCTAAATATAAAAGAAAAAAGAATGGACTTGAAATAAGAGAGTGTGTTGAGTTTTCATTGCTGTTAACATGCTCTAACAAAAGCAAATGTCCCCCTAACAGCAAAGAAAGGAAAAGAATCAAACAGTAAAACAGGCAAAACACTAAAATAACAAACAAATAAAACAATAATACCACCTAAAACCAGTATTCCAACTCATTGATTTACTTAGAGTTACAAATGAATTCCTAAATTACAATGTTTTTATGATGAAGTAGAAATTTAAAACCATGTTTTTAAAATGAGCACTAACTTTATCTAACCTTTTAATGATAGGCTAGTTAGTAACTCTACTTGAACCCATTAAGGCACTGATGTCACTAAGAAAATGAATTCATCCATTTAAGATCATCAGTAAATCAAGGTAAGTTCATGAATAAAATTGAACTGCTTGAATATTTACAAAACAGATAGGAAAACTGGGCCAGAGGGCCATCAGAAACTAAAGGAGTGAGAACAAGAAATAAAAAGAAAAGGACTTGAGTGGTCCAGGATCTTGGCATCGGGTGGAAGAAATAAAAGAAAAGATGGAAAGGACATGAATGCACATAGATGTGGATGAGGGGAAAAAAGCTTACTGTAGCTAGAATGGGGAACATAGGCAGACACTGGGTCATCAGGGAGAGGCCTGAGTGGACATGATCATGAGCCATGTGAGAAGAGAGTAGGGAGAGCAGCTGCTGACCAAAAGGGGCAACCTGGACCAAGAGACTGGCCAAGAGAGTAGACAAAAACACCAATGTCTTAGTCATGGTTTCTAATACTGCACAAACATCATGACCAAGAAGCAAGTTGGGGAGGAAAGGGTTTATTCAGCTTACACTTTCCACATTGCTGTTGATCACCAAAGGATGTCAGGACTGGAACTCAAGCAGGTCAGGAAGCAGGAGCTGATACAGAAGACATAGAGGGATGTTCCTTACTGGCTTGCTTCCCCTTGCTTGCTCAGCCTGCTCTCTTATAGAACCCAAGAATACCAACCCAGGGATGGTCCCATTCACAATGGGTCCTCCCCCCTTGAACACTGAGAAAAGGCCTTACAACTGGATCTCATGGAGGCACTTTTCCACCTGAAAATCCTTTCTTGGTGATAACTCCAGCCTGTGTCAAGTTGACACATAAAACTAGCCAGTACAACCAAGTACCTAAAGTGACTGGATTGTATAGGGAAGGCCAGCTAAGGGAGGAGCAGCACAGCCCCTGGGCTGGAAAAGTTTAGAGTGGGAAGTGGTATATGCCAGCCTTACTCTGTAACAGGTAGGAACTGAGGGATGCAAGGATGTACAGGCTTATCCGCCATCTGTTTAGGGTTGAGACCTAACACAGAGCTTAGAAAACCCACTTAGCAACAGTCTATATGCTCTAAATAAAGTTGGCAATTGAATGAGTCTTTAGTCTGGCTTGGTTTTCAGGTTCCAGTCTCCCAGGTTCATGGTTGTACTGGCTGGTTTTGTGTGTCAACTTGACACAAGCTGGAGTTATCACAGAGAAAGGAGCTTTGGTTGGGGAAGTGTCTCCATGAGATCCAGCTGTGGGGCATTTTCTCAATTAGTGATCAAGGGGGGAGGGCCCCTTGTGGGTGGTGCCATCTCTGGGCTGGCAGTCTTGGGTTCTATAAGAAAGCAAGCTGAGCAAGCCAGTGGAAGCAAGCCAGTAAGAAACATCCCTCAGTGGCCTCTGCATCAGCTCCTGCTTCCTGACCTGCTTGAGTTCCAGTCATGACTTCCTTCAGTGATGAACAGCAATGTCGAAATATAAGCTGAATAAACCCTTTCCTCCCCAACTTGCTTCTTGGTCATGATGTTTAGTACAGGAATAGGAATACTGACTAAGAAAATGATAAAAAGTAGTTGTAAATACTCAGTCAAAACTGGTAACTGGACCTCTCAGGTGGGTAGAAAGAAAGATTTATTAGGGATCAAATTGCCAAAGCTAACATTGTTGTGGGTGAACACTGGAAAAAGCCAAAATGATAGAAAAGTAAGCAGATTTTTATATAATAAACAACAGAAGGGAGGGAGGCTTTCAGATGATATGGACTTGGTTAATCTTTTCACTTTGACTTTTAATCTGGAGTGCACCACAATCCAGAAATGGAAGAAATAGGCTGTTGATCTGGATTTTGACATGGGATGACACATGGATTTGATCTGGACCTTAAAGCATAGTGGCCATGAAAAGTCTAGGCCCAGGTATGGTGGTTCACTGCTTTTAATCCCAGAAGACAGAGGCAAGCAAAACTCCGAGTTCAAGACCAGCCTGGCACAGAGAAAGTTCCAAGTAGAGAAAAGCTTAGGTCTAGGCATGGCTATATACTCCTTTAATCCCAGCATTCAGGAGAGAGAGCCATGCAGATCTCTGAGTTCATATTAGTCTATAGAGAAAGTTACATGACAGCCAAGATAAGGCAATGAAAGACTTGAAAAACAGAAAACTGGTGATGATGTAATAGAACAAAGGGGCATGTTTCAGCCTCAGAAAGCAGCAGAACTCAGCAGCTTCAGCCATATGGCTCTGGCTTTAGATTCAAGAACAGAAGAGGATACATGGACAACTGATGCTAGTTATCTGGAGGAGCTGAGAGTTCTACATCTTAATCCAGAGGAAGTCAAAAGCAGACTGTCTTTCATGTGGCTAGGAGGAGAATCGCAAAGCTTATAGCCATAGTGACACATTTCCTCCAGTATGACCACATCTACTCTAAAAAAGGACACACAACCTAATAGTGACACTCCATGTGCCAAGCATACTCAAACTACCACATTTCACTCCTGACCCCATGGTCTATAACATTCTCAATAATGTTAGAAGTTCAAAGTTCATGCAGTCTTTTAATTTTAATTCCATATAAAATCAAACCAAAAAAGCAGATCATATACTTCAACATCACAAGATATACATTATGATTCTAAAATCCCATAGTGAGGAAATACTGGACCAAAGCAAGACCCAAAACCACCTGGGCAATGTACAAACTTAGCATCTCCATGTTTGGTGTCAAAGATATCTTCATATCTCTAAGACCTTTCATCTTTGTTGACTATAACACAATCCTTTTTCTTTAGCTGACTCCACTGCAGCTGTAGAGCATGGCAGTATCCAGGAAGGCATGGCAGATATCCCACAGCTCCGGCATCTCTAATATCTTTGGGTATCCAAAGCAACTTCAGCTTCATAGCTTCTTTTTCCAGTGTCTGGAATCCACACATAATCTTCTGGGCTCCTCCAAAGAGCTTGGGTCACTTCTTTAGCTCTTCCCTTGTCAAGGACCACCCTCACCTTGGAGAGGGGTATCTGAGAGAAGGTGTGTATGAGAGTGATGAAACAAATGATTTGAACAACAAAAAAAAAGGATTTGAATCTGAGAGAAGGTGCGTATGAGAGTGATGAAACAAATGATTTGAACAAAAAGTGGGTCTCAGCTGAGGGCCTATTTTCTGCTCTAGATGGCTCTGTAGACAGCTGTCTGTAGATAGTTCTTGGCTCTGTAGTCCATGCAAGACAAGTTTCTGATTGAAACAGCTNTCTCTCTCTCTCTCTCTCTCTCTCTCTCTCTCTCTCTCTCTCTCTCTCTCGATTCTCTCTGTCTCTCTCTCCCTCTCTCTAGCTTTCTCTGCTTAAGACAGATCTCTTTTGCTAAAAAAAAAATTCTAAAGCTCTCTGTATAGCTTATAGATTTTCTAACCAATATTAGAAAAGTTGCTATAAAAACTTCATCCTGTTAGAAAAATTCTAAAATTAATTCATGGGTTTTCTGGTCAAAATCAGAAAGTCATAAAACATTGTAAAAGAGCTGTATTTACTCTTCAGACAATCTCTAGATTGCTGCTTGAAAACATTCTAAAAGAGCTATGTTAGCTCTCTAAGTAATTCTTGGGATTTCTGACCAAGGCCAGAAATCCTGTTAGAAAAAATTCTCAAAGAGATATAAAAAAAAATTCTAAAAGAGCTGTGTTGACTCTTCATGGATTTCCTATCCAAACTAGACATCCTGTTAAAAAAAAAATCTTGTGTTGGTTTGTCTATTCATGGACCAGGAAGTGTTACCATTTGTAGGTGTGACCTGGTTGGAGTAGGTGTGTCACTTTGGGTGTGGGCTTAATACTCTCACCCTAGGTGGCTGGAAGTCAGTCTTCTACTAGCAACCTTTGAATGAAGAAGTAGAACTCTCAGCTCTGCCTGTGCCATGCTTGCCTGGATACTGCCATGCTCCCACCTTGATGATAATGGACTGATCCTCTGAACCTGTAAGCCAGCCCCAATTAAATGTTGTTTTTAATAAGACTTCCCTGGGTCATGGTGTCTGTTCACAGCAGTAAAACCCTAACTAAGACATTTGTGTTCACTCTTCAGAGAACAGCCTAGGTCTTGCTAGAAAAAAATTCTAAAAATTAACTGCTATTGCTCTCTGCTAGCTCATCTCATGTAGACCAAAAGTCCAGTCTTTTAGTTACATGTGCATTCTTTGAGACTGGTTCCTTTTAATTGTTGCCATTTTGTATTCAGTCTCCATTTTGTTCATCAGGGAAAATTAAGTTCAGATTCTCAGACTCTACTTCCCAGAAGTAATTATACACAGCTAACACTGAAGGATTCTACTAATAGGCCAAAAAGTTATGGATGAATTATTTATCCTGTTCACCACCAGCCCTCTACCCCTCTACATCACTCAGGGCCAATTCACTTAAAGGTTTGCTGATAATAATTTATGTAGTTAGCCAAAATATTATACCCTTTGACTGCTTGCTTTTAAACTTTTGAACCCTGTTTTCCTATTTAAAAAGCCTACCATGACAGCAGACTAGTACCACAATTAGGCTTCTAAGTCCTTTTTGAGGTCCTGAATGTTTTATATCAAAATGTGTGTAAAAGATTCTTGCTGAGATTGCTGGTTGTATGGTTTGTGTGGTGATTCTTGAACTCCAATAAATTCAGTCATTTATTCTAGGTTCCCTCTTGACAATCATCCAATGAACTAGCATTCCATGGCCTCAACCCCTTAACTCTTAGGAAAAGGACAAGTACATTTTTTTTTTAACCATAGCAAAAGAATTCAAAGATCTGCCTGGCTTTCTTTGTCAATGTAGCTGGATCAGATCTTGCCCTTCAGTTGCCACTCCCTAAATCTCTGCATCTTCTTCCTTACTATATATCTGACAAGCTGATCCATAATGCAGTTGCCTCTGTTTATCCAGGCTTGGGAAGCCCTTCCTATGATTTATATTGCATCCTTATATTTTATATAGTTGAGATATTATATATTTTTAACCCATATCTTTAGAGAGTTCTGTCCTGCAGCCTTAAATGCTGTTCTCAAGGTCCCAGCATTCTACCATTTTGCTGAGTCATTAGTTATACCCTGGTCTCCTGAACTTCTTCTGTCTCTGATTATCATGGCATCATTAACCTTTCCAGAGGGCATATAACTTGAAGGAGAAGCATGAAAATGATCACATTATTTTATAACAAGCCTTACACCCACAGCACCCATCAACCTTCATGAAATTCCATGTCTTGCCTACTATGTTCCAGGGGTGGAAACCATGTCATTCTGTTCCTTACATAGGCACACAGGACTTGGAAGCTCTTGTAGCACTCTAGGCTCTGGTTGAGTCCACTCTGCTGGCATCATTGTTCTTGGTGATCATTCCACAGTACTAGAATGTTCAAGTCTCTGAAGTCTTCCACTGTAACTAGGCTTCACCATTAGACTCTCTTCATGCTACCAAGCTTCAACTTATTTGCTTCTGCCTTAAGCTGTCAACTACAAATGAGTCTGCACCTTCACCAATGACTTTCCCTGGCTTTTCACTTACCAAACTACAGCTGCAATCAATGACTCCTTCATACCTTCAAAATCGGAACTGCCTTGGTAATTCTTACACATTACCAAGTCCAGTCACAGCAAGAGTTACAAACTAGGCAATCTCTGGAACACACCTTCTTTGTGCTTTCAGAAAACACTTCTCAGAAGATTTCACCTCGGTGCTGGTGGTCTCTTCTTAATCACAGCAAATTTCTTAGTTGTAGCTAAACAGTATCAATTGACCCATTAGTCCCTTCTATTCTTAACTAAAGCCAGAGCCACATGGCCAAAGCTACTAAGTTTTGCTGCTTGCTGGACCTGGAACATGGCACTTTGATCTATTACATTATCACTAGCTTTCTGTTTTCTAACTCCTTTACTGTCTAAGTGTTAGTATATCTACCAAGGACCAGGCTCGGCTTGGTTGGGAGTCCTGAGAAATAGGTGTATCAGGGAGCAAAAAGAACAACTTGAAGTTAACTTCAGCATATAAGCCAAGAGCCTTAAGTCTTCTTGAGATGGTTTCCTGGACAGCTCTCTGTAGATAGCTTTTGACTCTGCCATCTGCTTGAAACAACTCACTGCTAGTGGACAGCTCCCTGCTTGATCTTGCCTAAAGCAATCTACAGATTCAATGCAATTCCCATCAAAATTCCAACTCAATTCTTCACTGAGTTAGAAAGGGGAATTTGCAAATTCATCTGGAATAACAAAAAACTTAGGATAGCAAAAACTCTGATCGATGATAAAAGAACCTCTAGTGGAATCACCATGCCTGACCTCAAGCTGTACTACAGAGCAATTGTGATTAAAAACCGCATGGTACTGGTACAGCAACAGACAGGTAGACCAATGGAATAGAATTGAAGACCCAGAAATGAACCCACACACCTATGGATGGTCACTTGATCTTTGCCAAGGGAGATAAAACCATCGAGTGGAAAAAAGACAGCATTTTAAACAGATGGTGCTGGAACAACTGTCAGTTATCAGATAGAAGAAGGCGAATTGATCCATTCTTATCTCCTTGTACTAAGGTCAAGTCTAAGAGGATCAAGGAACTCCACATAAAACCAGAGACACTGAAATTTATAGAGAAAGTGGGAAAAAACCTTGAAGATATGGGCCCAGGAGAAAAATTCCAGAAAAGAACACCAATGGCTTGTACTGTAAAATCAAGAATTGACAAATGGGACCTCATAAAATTGCAAAGCTTCTGTAAGGCAAAAGACACTGTCAATAAGACAAAAAGGCTACCAAGAGATTGGGAAAGGATCTTTACCAATCCTAAATCAGATAAGGGACTAATATCCAATATATATAAACAACTCAAGAAGATGGATTCCAGAAAATCCAATAACCCTATTAAAAATGGGGTACAAAGCTAAACAAAGATTTCTCAACTGAGGAATACCGAGTGGCTGAGAAGTACCTGAAAAAATGTTCAACATCCTTAATCATCAGGGAAATGCAAGTCAAAAAAACACTGAGATTCCACCTCACACCAATCAGAATGGCTAAGATCAAATATTCAGATGACAGCATATGCTGGCAAGGATGTGGAGAAAGAGGGACACTCCTACATTGTGTGTGGGTCTGCAAGCTGGTACAACCACTTTGGAAATCAGTTTGGCCATTCCTCAGAAAATTAGACATAGTACTATTGTAAGATCCAGCAGTTCCTCTCCTGAGCATATATTCCCAAAAGATGTTCCAACTTGTAATAAAGACACATGCTCCACTATGCTCATCGCAGACTTATTCATAATAACTAGAAGCTGGAAAGAACCCAGATATCCCTCAACAAAGGAATAGATACAGAAAATGTGGTACATTTACACAATGGAATAGTACTCAGCAATTAAAAACAATGAATTCATGAAATTCTTAGTCAAATGGATGCATCTGGAGGATATTATCCTGAGTGAGGTAACCCAATCACAAAAATAACACATATGATATGCACTCACTGATAAGCAGATATTAGCCCAGAAACTTAGAATATCTAAGATACAATTGGCAAAACACATGAAACTCAAGAAGAAGGAAGACCAAAGTGTGGATACTTTGCTCCTTCTTAGATGGGGGAGTAAAATATCCATGGAAGAAGTTACGGAGATAAAGTTCCGTGCTGAGATGGAAGGAAAGACCATCAAGAGATTGCCCCACCCAGGGATCCATCCCATATACAATCACCAAACCCAGACACTATTGCATATGCCAGCAAGATTTTGCTGCAGGACCCTGATATAGCTCTCTCTTTTAAGGCTATGCCAATGCCTGGCAAATACAGAAGTGAATGCTCACAGTCATCTATTGGATGGAACACAGGGTTCCCAATGAAGGAGCTAGAGAAAGGACCCAAGGAGCTAAAGGGGTCTGCAACCCTATAGGAGTAACAATATGAACTAACCTGTAACCCCCAGAGCTGTGTCTCTAGTTGCATATGTAGTAGAGGATGGCCTAGTTGGCCATGAATGAGAGGAGAGGCCCTTGATCTTGTGAAGATAATATGCCCCAGTACAGGAGAATGCCAGGGCCAGGAAGCAGGAGTGGGTGTGTTGTGGAGGAGGGCGGGGGAGGGTATAGGGAGCTTTGGGGATAGCATTTGAAATGTAAATGAAGAAAATATCTAATAAAAAATGCCTTAAAATGTAAAAATAAAGGTAGCTCTCTCAGGCTAGAAGAAAATTAAGAGTTCTTTAGATAGCTCATAGGTTTTCTGACCCAAGTCATTTTAGAAAAATTCTAAGAGTTGTGTTCACTCTCCAAGCAATTCTTTCTACCTAGATTTCTCCTGAGGACAAAAACTGTTTTATATATCAATTCAGTCATTTACTTACTCCACGGTCTCTTTTGATTATCCCACAAATCAGGGTTTTATGACCAGAGCCTCTTGATATTTTTAGGAAAAGGCAGCAAGTACTCTAAAAAAAATTAAAAATGGTAAATGAATTCAGAGATGGGCAGGCATTTGCAACTACAGACAATAAACTAGATAGGTGAAATTTCATTTTCAGATTGCCATGCCTACCATGCCTCTGTCTAAGTTTGCTCTGTACCAGGCTGACCTTGAACTCAGGAATCTGCCAACCTTTGTAAGCATAAACAATAAACTTAGATGGGTAGGATCTTGCCTGTGATCATCATTCCCCAAATCTCTTTTCTTTTTCTTTAATATCTTTCTGACACTATGGCATGAAGGGCCCAGTTTAACATTACAAACTACATTTTGCTTTCAGACTCCATTTTATGATTAATTTGCCCTCTAAATGAATTCAGCTACTAGACAACCCCCAACTTGTTCCAGGAGCCATGTCACCATGGTAACAATCACAATTCCCCCTGGGCAAATAGCCACTCATCTCCTAGCAACAACAAATCAATTCTTAAGGGAAAAGTAGCCAACGTCTAAAGTAGATTGATTAAGCTAGCATATATTGTTCATACCAAGCTGAAATCATTACTAGAGGAAACAAAAAGAACTATTCAAAGAATCAACCAAACCAGGAGCTGGTTCTTTGAGAAAATCAACAAGATAGATAAGCCCTTGGCCA
>NC_034591.1:80936529-80959651 GCF_900095145.1 Mus pahari
AGGACACATGCTCCACTATGTTCATAGCAGCCTGGGCCAAGTAGTGGGAGTGGGTGGGTAGGGGAACAGAGGTGGGGGGAGGGGTATGGGAAACTTTTGGGATAGCATTTGAAATGTAAATAAAGAAAATAATAATAATAATAATAATAAAGAAATTAACCAAGCAAATGTCAACCAATCATGAAACTTCCAAGAAGGAAAGCCCCTCACCCTGCTACCATGATAGCTTGTGCCAGCTCAGCACATTCCACACTTTCCACTCTGCTGGAGAGGTTGGAGGTGCCAAGCTCAAACTTGAATAAAGACTCTCTGCTTTTTGTATACCAGTTGGACTCCTGGTGGTCTCTGGAGGGAACTCAGAGTCTGGGCATAGCATGGCTCATAATGAACATAATGAAGCTGCCTCTGTTCTTTTAGTTTCATGAAGTCTCTCAATATATATATACATATATATATATATATATATATATATATATATATATATATATATATATTTGAACTCATGTTTTCAGAGTTATTTTCCACAGCCTTAAGAGCTTTCTGAAGGACTCAGAATTTACCATTTTGCTAATGATATTAGACACACCCCTGCCTCCTAGTCTTGTTCTGCCTCTGATTATCATTAAACTTAGCAGAGAGAACAATTCCCTGAAGGAGGAACATAAAATAAAATATACAAATAAGACTTATGCCTAGCAACTCTCAACACATATGGAGGCCCACTTCCTGCTGACTCTGCTCCAGGGGCAGAAACTATGTCATGCCAACACTTGAGCAGCAATGGTGGACTCAGTAAGTGTCCTAGAAGTTGCTTTATAGATTACCCATGAACTCAGAGCTCTGCAATGCCTAGATTAAAGACTAGTACCACCATGCCTGGACTTAAGCTTTTCTTTACCTGGAACTTGCTTTGTACCAGGCTTGCCTGGAACTTAGAAATGAGTTTTCCTCTGTCTTCTGGAATGTAAGGCATGTATCTTATATTCCATACCTGAACCTAAAGTTTTCACTATAGGTCTCAATCAATGTGAAAATCGAGAAGAGATATCACAGTCCATCCCTTGTCAATTTGACACATAGTCATCTCTTCTTATGTCTGAATGAAAACAATAACCAGATCATAATAAGGCATGACGTGTACTCCAAGCTCATTGGCTTCACAGATTTTCTAGAGCATTGGAACACTGGTGGAGGCTTACCTATGATAAAATTCAATCTTTAAAGGCACTTATAATACTGAAAGAGAGCATACAATATACTAGCGTGGGATAGGGTCTGAGTATACAGGTTATGAGATTGCCAAGGTTCCAGGAGGCTGGGTTTCCTTGAAATCCTTTGCCTCCTGAATGCTTCCAGGCCTCTAGGCCTGTCAAGCAGACTTCACTGGAGTGGGAGTGGCACTACAATAAAGCCTCACCTCCCAAGTATAACACTTCCATGGGCCAAAGCATATTCAAACCATCACATACAGTATAACCCTCCTTCCACACATCTTCACTTGGCAAATGTTCATTGCAATGAGTCATAGTCCTGGTTTGAGATCTCTGGCTTCTGTAACACCCTCAACATTGTATCCTCACTGGGAGTCCTCCTTGTTATTCTGTTGTTGCCTTGTGTCATGGAGTTCCTACAGCTTTGGATCAACAGTACTGGCCCTTTCACAAATCCTAATTGTTTGCAATGATTCAGATTTTGAGGAGGCCAACTTGGATCTGGGTCTACATGGTAGATGGGATGTTCAGCAAAAAGGCTTTCTTTTACTTCACCAATAGGACAAGGTCCCTAACACTGCTCCAATTAAGCCAGCCAATACTGTTCTCCTGTTCTCATACTCTAAGAGCAGACTTATCCACACCCTTGCCTCCAAAGCAAGCTCCATTTAGCTACCCAGTCAAAGAGAAGACCCACTCTCCCAAGTACTTGTAGCAAGATTATAACTGAGCCAGCTAAGCTGTTCTCATACCCTCAGGGCTCACTCATACCTTCACTGTCAAGGCCAGCTTCATTGTGTTGCCCAGGTGAGGGGCAGAGCTTACTCCCCAGATGGCTACAGCTGGCAAGGGGCAGGGCCAACTCTCCTGCTGTGGCGATATTTTTAAGTGATTTAAGATAGTGGAGAAGTTTCATTCTTCTCTTATGAGATATTCATTTTTTTTATTGTCTTAATTAAAGAGATTGCTCATCACTGCTCTTGGAAGCTTTGTGAATTGGCTTCCCATGAATAAAATAAGTTATAACTGTGTTTTCTGCTGTCTGTTTTGGTGCCTCTTTCTTGATTTCGCTACTATCCTTCTTTGGTTACTGTGCATTTGTATTTAGGTGTTGAGATCAGGTAGTGTGCTGTCTCGCATTTTTCATAATTTTAGGCAAGTACATCAGTCAAGCCTTGTTACACACACCATTATTTCCACAAGAAAGCTAAAGCAGGAAATGGCCAACTTAAGAACATATCGTGTGACTTCAAATCAGTCTAGGATGCTAACTGATAACCTGCTTCATAGTACAATGTAAAGAATAGCAGAAGATAAGGTACAGCTCAGTGGTAGAATGTTTGTCTAACATTCACAAGATTCAACATGGATCTAAAATAAGAAGTTGCTTCTTATAGATTTTAAATGTTTTCTCATCACCAGGAGAAGATTTTTGGGTTTCTGTAGGCCTTGCATTGAATGTGTGTATTGCTTTAAGCTATGCATAGTTTAATGTTATGAATTCCCCAAAATTCATCAGCATGAGATTTCTTTCACTGTTTTTCCTTTTCAAAATTTTCACTGCATTTTACTATTCAGTATAAATATTAGTAAGTTGGTTAATATTATTTCTAAGTATTTTAGTACTTTATAACTATTGTTGATATGTTGATTTCTATTTCAATCTGTAACTTTAAGTGAACACAAAGCTACTTGAGACTTCCTAAGCAGACCAGCATTTCTAAGTAATGTTTGTGGTAAGTAGTCCCTAGAAGCAATTGCTGCTCCTATTGCTAAAATTACCATGGAAACAGGGGAAATTGTGTGTTTATAATGTACAGGGCTTTGAGATTTTCAAACATTTGAATTCTTGGCCTGTATTTTTAATGATGGAGATTAAATTTTCTATGAGAAACCATAACTGGTTTAAAGAAACTGAATCTGTGACTCATGTTAAGTCAATTTTTGCTCTTCACAATAGTAGGTTACAAAATAAAGAATTTCCCAGGATGTCATGCTTAAGAGACTCTGAACATCATAAAGAAATGGAATGCTTTCTTCAAGTGGAAGATGGAAGAATCTGATGCATCCTCAGAGAGGTCACTGGATTTCCTCTGTATTCATCCATGATGAAGATCACACACTTGCAGTAGTCACAGTCTGATTGGGAAGAATATGAAGAAGACTAAATAGTATGAGTCTCAAGGATCACAATGAAGAACAAAGGATAGGGAAATCCAGAACAGATGTTAGATGGCAAAGGATTACTATTAGTTGAAGCCTCATTTTAACAAATATAAATATTATATATACTTATTCCATTAGTAAAGTTCCACTGATTATCCTTATTTAGAAATTGTAAATAAACATCACTTTGAAGAAAGATTTTGGGTTGAAAATTTGGGATGGTTTGGTGTCACTATTGCTCCACTGCAGTTCCTATCTGGCTACAGGTGGTGAGCTCTTCAAGCTCCATATCCTCAAGGTAGTGAGTCACAGCTAAGGTCACCCTCATTGATTCTAGGGTGCCTAGCTTGTCTTAGGCTGTGTCTTGTCCTAGAGATGCCCTCTAGCTTCTCACCCTTGTCAGTTGCAGATTTCCATTCCTTTTCATGGCCCTCTAGTCATCTCTCCTGTCCTTCCCTACACCTGATGCTAAAGTCTCCATTACCTTCCCCATACCCTATCCCTCCCAGTTCCCCCCTTTTGTTTGAATTTTATGACTATTTTATTCCCCTTTATAAGTGAGAGTCAAGGTTCCTCTTTTGGGCCTTCATTCTTGTTTAGCCTCTTGGGGTCTGAGGAGTATAACAAGTTAGCTGTATTTTATGGCTAATATCTACTTATAACTGCGTGCATACCATGTGTCCCTTTGGGACTGAGTTACCACACTCAGAATGATATTCTCAAGTGCCATCCATTTGCCTGCAAAATTCATAGTTTTGATTTTTAATAGCTGAATAGTATTCCATTGTGTAGATGTACCACATTTTTCTTATCCATTTTTCAGTTGAATGGAATCTAAGTTGTTTCTAGTTTATGGATATTCCAAATAAAGCTGATATGAACATAGTTGAGCAAATAAATACCTTTGTGAGATGTTGGAGCATCTTTTGGGTATATCCTCAGGAGTTATATAAGTGGATTTTAAAATAGAACTGTTCCCTGTTTTCTGAGAAAATGCAAAATTGATTTCAAAAGTGGTTGTCTGAGTTTGTACTCCCACCAGCAGTAGAGGAGTATTCTTGCTCCACATATTCACCAGCATGTGCTATCTCTCTCTTTTTATTTTTCTTTTTTTTTTTTTCAAGACAGGGTTTCTTTGTGTAGCCCTGGCTGTCCTGGAACTCATTCTGTAGACCAGGCTGGCCTCGAACTCAGAAATCCACCTGCCTCTGCCTCCCGAGTGCTGAGATTAAAGGCATGTGCCACCATGCCCAGCTCTCATGTGCTATCTCTTGAGTTGTTCATCTTAGCCATTCTGATGGGTATAAGATAGAACCTCAGAGTTGCTTTGATTTGAAGCTGATCCTATATACAATTTTTATTAGATATTTTCTTCATTTACATTTCAAATGATCCTGTCTACAATTAATGCAGGCATGGAAGGAGCAGAGACTGAAGGAATGTCTAACCAATAATCAGTCCAACTTGAGACCTGTTCCATGGCAAAGGACCAATCTCTAACACTATTAATGATACCTTGCTATGCTTGCAGCATATTGTCCTCTGAGAAGTTCCATCCAGCAGCTAACTCAGACAGATACAGACACCCAGAGCCAAACAGTGGATGTAGCTTTGGGATTCTTATGGAATAATAAGAGGAAAGATTGTAGGTCCCAAAGCAGATAGTAACTCTACTAGAAGACCAAAAGAGTCAACTATCATGAAACCCTGAGGTTCTCAGAGTCTGAACCACAAACCAAAGAATATATGTAGGCTGGACGTAGGCCTCCCAGCTCATATGTAGCAGATGTGCAGCTTGACCTTCATACGGGACCTGAACTGGAGCAGGGGCTATCCCAAAAGTTGTTACCTGCCATATTACCCAAATATGACCTTAGACAATGCTGTGAAAGGTGGAAAGCCCTTATTGCCTTGTAATGACTCATCTTTTTCAGCCAGAGGCAGAAACTGCTGGAAATCAAGATAAATTCAATCATGAGGATAGCAGAAGGATAGGAGCCTTGAATGGCTGTCCCCAGAGAAACTCCAATAACAGTTTTCTGAGACAGATGCAGGTACTTACAGTCAACCATTAGATAAGGTTGGTGACCCGTATGGAAGAGTTAGAGGAAGGATTGAGGAGCTGAAGGTAATGGCAATCTCATAGGAAGACCAACAGTTTCGACTAACCCAGACCTCTGGGAGCTCCCAGAGACTAAACCATCAACCAAAGAGCAAATATGAGCTGGTCTGTGGCTCCCACTACATATGTAGTAGAGGACTGCCTTGTCTGACCTCAATAGGAGAGGATGTGCCTAATCCTGTAAAGACTTGATACCCCAGGAAAGGAAGATGCTGGGTGGTGATGTGCGAGGTGGGGATAGGTAGTTATGGGGGTGGTTGGGAGAACACCCTCTCAGAGGCAAATGGGAAGAGGAATGGGCTGAAGAACTCCTGGAGGCAGTACCTGGAAGGGGCCTATATTTGGAATGTAAATAAATAAAACCACATTTTTAAAAAAAGGTATTTAAAAAAGGAAGATTATGCATGGAGTAAACTAACATTTGTGTTGTTAAAAGCATGGAAGTCAATTATGACATCACCTACAGTTCTTCAGAAATTTGTAACTTGTCCTTATGTTTTAAGATTTATGAGGTTCTATGTTAGTAACAAGCCAGTATAGTGATGGCACAGTCTACTAATGGATAATTGGTAATAATTATGTATAGTTTTAGAATCCAAACAGCAGCCTGTGAAACTATCCCTATTTCCACAGACATAACATTCTTGTGAATGCATCAATGTTCGCTTCTACTTTTCCTTGTCAATTCGTCTCTTTAACTATGAAGTTGACAGTTCTTGAAATCACCTCTAGACTATGTCACTTAAAACCTTAGACTCAAGATCTACTTTGGTGGAACTTTGGGATTGCCAGACTGCATCACTACATGCTTTTGTAGATATTTCAGCAACATGATTAACATCTATGGACACACCACACAAATGGATAGTTCATCCTCATAAATAGCATAATATTCCAAAGTCAGTTTATCAAATTACGTATGTAAACATAAATCCACAAGATAACCTACTCACTATGAGACCATGAGATGACATGCAGTGGATACAGCACCTACTTCCCAATCCCACCTATGTGATTTAGATTCTGGAATCTATGTAAAATCCAGTCGAGAGAAACTATTCAAGGTTGTCTTCTGACCTCTGCATGTATGCTTTAGAGTATGTGGTCTCTGTCTCACGCACACACCTAATATGCACACATAAAGTAAGAAGATATTCTACAAATTGAAAACAATGACATTTTAAAAAAATTTCACCCATTATATATGTTGAAATCATTGTCATACTATTTATGGATTTGCATTTCTTTAGCATGTAATAAAGAAGACTATTTGTTTACATGCATGTTTATTCTACTCTGGAAGTTGGAGATCACAAGTAATATCTATCTATATTCCTTATCACTTACCTTCAGATGTATAAGAGTTATTGAAAGTGAACAGAGGGATGTTTAGCCAGTAAAGAGTCTATTGGTAATACTGTGAGATCATGACTTTATACAATGGATTCTCTTTGTGGGGTGAAAATATGTGGATTCACAAATTATTGCTCATCCAATTTAACCATCAGGTTTTCTCCAAGCTCACATAGAAATATAGCAATATTAACCTCTAACCCCATCATGGAGAACATGCACATATGAGCACAAGCACACTAACAAATACCCACAAGAATGTATATATATTCTCATATATATATATACATATTACACACACACACACACACATGAATGTGTGTATGTGATTTTATAGATGGACAGCTTTAATTATTTCAAATTTGTTTAATCAATTTGTTATTTTATTTGGATTTACAATAAATACTTTGATTTATATCTGTTTTTAATACAATTAATTAGAATAGTTTGAGAGCTCTCACAAATTCCAATGAAGTTAAGGATATTTTCTCAGCCATTTACCATAAGTTTTCAAGCATAAATTTAGATCTTTTAATGTGTATTACATCAATGTCTTAATGGCATGTATACAGTAATATTTTAGCTTACTTTTTCCAAATTTGCATTCTTTCACTTTGCTCAGGAACATATCACATATCTGTTAGTCTGTAATCCTGCACCATGTATGTTAGCCCAGCTCATCTAAAATGCTTTCTACATGATCTAGCATACACCTGAGCACCACAATATGGTGAGACTTGCTGGGGAAGCTCTCAAACCTATTTACTTTTCTTTAAAAATGTATACATTATTCATGTATACAATGATCATATAATGTTTAGCATTAGCCTCATTGCCAAATTTGCCTAAAAATCATCTGAAAACATTGAAATTTAGTTCTAAGTAATTTCAAAAATAAGAGAATGCAAAACAAGACAGAAAATATATAGCTGAAAAATGAATTTTGTCCATTTTGTTTGTTTTTCTTTTTTTTAATTAATCATTTTATTCATTCACATTTTAAATGATATCCTCTTCCTGATTACCCCTCTACAAACCTCACATCCTATTCCCCTCTCCCTCCTCCCATTTACCTCTATGAGGGTACTATTCCACCCATTCCTGACTCTTGCCTCACTTCTCTAGCATCTCCCTATGATGGGGCATCAAGATTTCACAGGGCCAAGGGCCTCCCTTTCCACTGATGTCTGATAAGGCTATCCTCTATACTTATGTATCTGGTGCAATGGATTCCTCCACGTGTACTTTTGGTTGGTGGTTTAGTTTCTGGGAACTCTGGGTGGTCCAGTTAGTTGATATTGTTCTTCTTACTGGGCTGCAGTCCCCTTCAGCTTCTTCAGTCCTTCCCCTCACTCTTTCACTGGAGTCCCCAGGATCAGTCTAATAGATGGCTGTGAGTATCTACATATGTGTTGGTCAGGTACTGGTAGAAACTCTCAGGGAACAGCCAGACCAGGCTCCTGTGAGAAACTGCTTCTTAGCATCAACAATAGTTTCAGAGTTTGGTGTCTGCAGATAGGATGGATCCCTAGACAGGGAGTTCTCTTGGTGGCCTTTCCTTCAATCTTTGTTCCATTTTTTTGTCCTTGTCCATCCTTTGGACAGGACAGGAACATTTCTGGATTAACTTTTTTGAGATGTGTGGGTGGCACGATCCCTCAACTTGGGCCTGTGCCTATCTACTGAAGGTGGTCTCTACAAGTTCTATCTCCCCTTTGTTTGCTTTTTCTGCTAAAGTCATTCCCATTGGCAGTCTCTTGCTTCCCTGGAGTCTGGGGATGTGGAATATTGTAAAATGTAACATAAAGTAAAGGACAATCTGAATTATGTATTAGGGGCAATGTGAGAATACAAATGAGAAGAAATATACAATAGAATGAGAAGATAATAATGTAACCGGCAAAAAGGAAGGATAAAATATGATTGTATTTGTGTCTAACATATTGTGAGATCCAAACAAATTAGAACTAGATGCATAGTTAGAAAACTAGAAGGATTGAAGGAAAATTAAAGTTGAAAAATATTTTCATAGATTCCACTTGACTTTGAGTACACTTTTCCATAAATTTTAAAGCTTCTCTGAAATATAACATAATTTTTACTGTAATATGTTTTATACTGTATTGTCAATGCATATATAATATTAGTTCTAGATTATAATCAAGGAAAATAATATAAATATATACCTTCTACGATTTTATGTGCTTACACTTAAGTTTCTCATTTAATATTGAGTGCTTTTTAATTTTTTTCAACCTTTTTAATTGGGTTCTTTGTGAATTTCATATCATTCATATCAATCATCTCACTGCATATATAACCTCTGTCCTTGCAAAGAAACCCTCTAAGTAAAACAAAATAAAATAAAACAAAGTATAATCTCGGCTCTCTGTAAAGCTTCAGTATATCACACAGTATACAACTCTGTCCAAAGAGGTTCACTTGCAAATGTTCATTGTAATGGTTCATTGGTTTGTTTCAATGACTCTGACTTCTGCAGTGATGTCAATACTTGATCTTCACCGGGACTTATCTGCTCTTGCCCTGTATCAGAGAAATTCTGCAGCTTTACGTGTTCAGTATTGGCCACTTTAAGTGCTTTAGCAGTTCATAGATGGGGTAGATGTAGGGGTGGGTTAACTCAAAGAACTGTGACTGAGCCTGGGTGGTAGCTGAACTTGTCTGCATGACAGCTCTCTTGCACATATGCCACCAGGGCAAACTCTTCTACTTTGCACAGGTAAGAGGCAGAGGCCAGGATTCCTGTCTGTGGCAGCTGGTAAGGGTCAAGATGGGCTCTGTAGAGCCTATCCCCTGAGGCCTTTTAACCTGCACATCACCAAGAAGGACAGCTTTGTTGTGCTATCCAGAAGAGGTACAGTTAGGGAATGGTGGGACTGCAGACTGGTGCAACCATTCTGGAAATCAGTTTGGCAGTTCCTCAGAAAATTGGACATAGTACTACCGGAATATCCAACAATACTACTACTGGGTATATACCCAGAAGTTATTCTGGACACATGATCCACTATCTTCATAGCAGCCTTATTTATAATACCCAGAATCTGGAAAGAATCCAGATATCCCTCAACAGAGGAAGGAAGGCAGAAAATGTGGTACATTTACACAATGGAGTACTATGTAGCTATTAAAAATAATGAATTCGTAAAATTCTTGGACAAATGGATGGATCTGGAAGATATCATCCTAAGTGAGGTAACCCAATCACAAAAGAACACACATGATATGTACTCACTGATAAGTGGATATTAGCCCAGAAGCTCAGAATACCGAAAATAAATTTGCAAAACACATGAAACTCAAGAAGAATGAAGACCAAAGTGTGGATACTTTGATCCTTCATAGGGGGGAACAAAAAAACCATGGATGGAGTTACAGAGACAAAGTTCAGAGCAGAGACTGAAGGAATGACTATCCAGAGACTGCCCTACCTAGGGATCTATCCCATAAACCATCACCAAATGCAGACACTATAGTGGATGCCAACAAGAGCTTGCGGACAGGAGCCTAACAAAGCTGTGTCCTGAGAGGCTCTGCCAGTACCTGACAAATACAGAAATGGATGCTCACAGNCATCCATTGGATGGAGCACAGGGTCCCCAATGAAGGAGCTAGAGAAAGGGCCCAAGGAGCTGAAGGGGTTTGAAACCCTATAGGAACAAAAATATGAACTAGCCAGTACCCACAGAGATCCCTGGGACTAAACCACCAAACAAACGAACAAACCAAAAACCAAAAACCAAAACCCAAAACAACAAAAAACAAACAAACAAAACAAAACCACATGGTAGGACACATAGCTCTAGCTGCATATGTAGCAGAGGATGGCCTAGTCGGTCATCAATCAGAGGTGAGGCCCTTGGTCCTGTGAAGGCTCTATGGCCCATTATATGGGAATGCCAGAGCCAGGAAGCAGGAGTGGGTGGGTTGGGTCGCAGGGGGAGCCACGAGAGGATAGGGGATTTTTGGAGAGGAAACTAGGAAAGGGGATAACATTATAAATCTAAATAAAGAAAATTTAAAAATTAAAAAAAATAGAATGTGGGTCTCAACTGTTAAAAGACTATTATCACCACAATCTGTAAAGAATGGCTCAGTTTAGTAGCATAAATTGAAAGCCCAGGACTGGAAAGACAAACAGGTAGATCCCTGGAATTCTCTAGCCAGAAGTTGTTTATCTCCTTCCCTGAAGTTGTTTATCAGGTTTAGGAGTTCTATGGTGGAATTTTTGGGGTCACTTATATATACTGTGATATTCTCTGCAAATAGTGATATTTTTGACTTCTTCCTTTCCAATTTGTATTCCTTTGATCTCCTTTTGTTGTCTAATTGCTCTATCTAGGACTTCAAGTACTATATTGAATAGGCAGCCTTATCTATTCCCTGATTTTAGTGGGATTGCTTCAAGTTTCTCTCCATTTTGTTTGATGTTGGCTACTGGTTTGCTGTATATTGTTTTTATGTTTAGTTATGAGCCTTGAATTCCTGATCTTTCCAAGATTTTTACCATGAATGGGTGTTGGATTTTGTCAAATGCTTTCTCAGCATCTAATGAGCTGATCATGTTTTTTTGTTTGTTTGTTTGTTTGTTTTTTAATTCAATTTAATTTAATTTTTTATTTTTATTTTTTTTGCTCTTTGAGTTTGTTTATATTGTGGACTACCTTGATGGATTTCCATATATTGAACCATTCCTGCATCCCTGGGATGAAGCCTACTTGACCATGATGGATGATTGTTTTGATGTGTTCTTGGATTTGGTTTGCTAGGATTTTATTGAGTATAAAAAAATATAAGCCTAAAACTTTTATGTAGAAAGTAACATCTCATTTTTTTACCTCATTATGTTACCTCATTTGTATCCATAAGCATCTTTATACCATCAAGAAAACAGATGGGATGTGAGAGATTCTATATTGGAGCAAAGGAAGATGGGGAAGCTTACTACACCTCCTTATTCTTGGAAGCATTGTGCTTTATTATTTTAGTACAGTTGGGACAATGATAGACTAGGGCACAGCAATCAAAACAATCACTTCCTCCAAATGCGAACAGCCAAATATACTGTCCACAAAACACATTGTAGAATTCTTTTTGTATTTACTAAACAAAGAATTCTATGCTTCCCCTCTTCAAGCACCTGCTTTAGTGAGGACAGCAAGGGACCTTCTGCTGTTGCCTCTGCTGCCTTGTTTCCATAGTGCACACATGAGTATGGGTATTGTTTCTGACTGTATAACTTTAAGACTACACATTGTATGTTGTCTGTATATGTAGTCTACACATTTGATGTCGATTTACAAGTAAATGGCTTTCTTATTATTAAGAAAAACAATTTTTACTTTGCCATAACTGTAACCTAGAATCAGTCATTTCATACCTCTGTGTTTAAATATCCTCTGTTACAAATTTGAATTTACACAGTACTAACTGAAGTTGTATGTGGTTAATTTAATGACTTGATAAGGAAACACCTTTGATTGTACATATTTTTCTACATAATATTTTCCCAACACATGTTAATCACTGTGCTTCTACATGACAGAAAGCATTTTGTGATGTATATATACATTTCTCAATGAACAATTTTGATTTTAACCTCATTGTCTCCATCACTTCTTGGTCTCTTACAGTATATAGTACACATCCTTGAGTGCTCAATGGCTATGTATCAGGTGTCCTGTTTTCTTTTAGTATTTCTATATGCAGTGTTTTAAGAAAGCCTTTGAGATACACACACACACACACACACACACACACACACATATACACATACACATACACATTCATATAGACATACAAATATGTATGTATGTATGTACATTCATATATTGAATCACCAACTTTATGAAAAATATTTTTATTTTTATAAATAAAAATAAGATATGCCCTTTTGAAAATATTTTCTTCTGGCTCTGGTAATCTAAAGACATCAGAATAAAAATTAAGCAAAAGGATGTTTATTTAGCATATAAATCTTTGATAAGTAAATTCCCCATTCATTATAAACGTTCCTCCATGTTTATTGAAAGAAAGATTTAAAGATGATGGAACAATGATTTGACTTCTTATTTTGTGTACTTCCCACCCAGACAACTAATTTGTGCTTAAGATGATGAAATCACACAACCTGAACTTGTAACAGAGCTGGCCTTTTGGTATAAGTCTGACATTAGTCTGATATAGAGCATTTTATGTACCATTTTGCAAACCTGTGTATCATCTCCTTCCACACATGAAGTAATTTCTTCTGCCAAAATAATGGAGTAAAATACCTCTATATTCTCAGTTTGTTCTGCCTGAAGTGTGCCATTGATCAGACTCTAGACCATAGTATTTAGTCCTCCTAGAATATGGCAGTCTGAATCATGAATTTTAGTATCAGCTATAAAGGCTTACTTAAAACTTCTCCCTCAAAAGTTGTTTCTTGCCACTATATATTTTGCACAAGCCCTTGCTACCTTCCCATGTCAGCTGTAACCTTCTCTCCAAGGCTCTGTGTTAAGTACTGAAAGCTGTAGTGATAAAAGCTTAATTCCTATCAGTCTATCAAAGTCTGCTCTCCAAACTGGTACCTTAAAGTTGCTGGTCAGTCTTCAAACAGTATGGGCAAGAAAAATATGATTCAATATATGATTCAATATCCAAATTTTTAGTTAACTACCCCAGCTCACAATATCTTCACTTTGGCTTTATAAAATCCAGATAAAGAAAGACAGTAAAAAATGATGGTTTATAGAACTATTCTACTTAAGACCCACAGGATTATAATTTTTTACATGAATCATGTTCCTCCGTAAAAGAGTTCAAATTGATTACAGTTTAGTTCCTTGAAAGCCTGACCCTTCTTCTTTGAGAAATGGCACATGCTTTCTTTCTTTGTTTGCTTGGCACATAGTTTGGTCATCTATATGTTCCCATGCCTAAAATAAGGTATGCAATATGGAATGTCCCACAGGACCCGTTGGTAAAAGTAGGGTACACAATAACTTTTTTGAACATGTAATTTGGGGACATGTCTTAGGAGAAAGCAGTTGTACACATGTTTCAGAATGTCTGTCAATATTCATTGTTAGTAAAACAGAGCTATGTACCACATATACTATATGTACCATATGTATGCAACCAGTCTCAAACAGGGCATTGATTTTGACTTTTCCCTATACAGACTGTGCAGAATGTCACACAATGCTAACCATGAGAGTACTAAGGCCTTGATACTTGAGGATCTACAATAGACTTAGGATCTAGGATGCCCCTCATTGGATAATCAGATGATTGCTGGGAGACATGAGCATATAAGTCAGAGTCCTAATCAAACAGGAATATGGTGTTTGAGTAGATAAAATGGTTGCAGTGGTAAGTGCCTTTAAAGTTAGCATCATAATATTACTGTTAAATCAGTATTTACTGATAGATATTTTTTAATTTTATATTGTGTTAAAAACTTCATTTTTAAACTATATTCTTAGGAACTGTTATCAGAAATATGGAAGAAACATGCTGAGAGAAAATCTATTTCTTAATTGGCAATAAGGATACTTCCCATTGCTGTGGATTCGTTTCCCGAACCTTTGGGGATAATTACATAAATATATTCTTTAAATATGTCCAGAGTGTGATGCAAGGGATTTTATTTAGTATAATAACTACACACAGTATTGAAGGCTGGTTAGTTTTAGCTGTTTATTATTATGCTATGAAATAAAAGTAATTTACATAGCATAAAATAGGAAGACCAAAGTGTGGATACTTTGCTCCTACTTAGAATGGGGAACAAAATACCCATGGAGAGAGTTACAGAGACAAAGTTCAGAGCTGAGATGGAAGGAAGGACGAACCAGAGATTGGCCCACCCAGTGATCCATCCCATATCCAACCACCAAACCGTGCTAGAAAGATTTTTCTGACAGGACCCTGATAGTGCTCTCTCTTGTGAGGCTATGCCAGTTCCTGGCAAATACAGAGGTGGATGCTCACAGTCATCTATTGGATGGAACACAGGGCCCCTAATGAAGGAGCTAGAGAAAGGACCCAAGGAGCTAAAGGGGTCTGCAACCCTATAGGAGGAACAACAATATGAACTAACCAGTACCCCCCAGAGCTGTGTCTCTAGTTGCATATATAGCAGAGGATGGCCGAGTCAGCCATCAATGGGAGGAGAGGCCCTTCCTTGGTCTTGCGAAGATCATATGACCCAGTAGAGGGAAATGCCAGGGCCAGGAAGTAGGAGTGGGTGGGTTGGGGAGCAGGGCAGGGGGAGGGTATAGGGGGCTTTGGGGATAGCATTTGAAATGTAAATGAGGAAAATATCTAATAAAAGAAGAAAAAATGTATTTCAGTATTATGCAATAGTAGATAGTAGTTACATTTTTATTATTCTATTTTTCTTCATTGCCTACAGTATATCTTCTATATTTTATCAAGTACCAAATGTATTCTATGAGAAAAATATTTTCAACTTAAATATACAATCTTTAGGTAAACATTATGAGATATTAAATAAAGAATACGGTATCAAAAGCGTATGGGTCAGGGAGAAATTTCTTTTATTGGTATATAAAATTGTACTATAACGGAAGAATTGCCTTCTGCAATTTTCTTGTTTTATTAAATATAGATTGCTTAAAAGATAAATCTGTATACTGTAACCAGAAGAAAAATCATGCCTGTCTTTATAAAAAACAGACTTTGTGGAAGCATGCTATCATGCCTGCTTAGGGACTCAGGCAAGCACACATCCTCCTGGGGCACTGTTTCTAGAAGACTACTGTCAGAGATCCTAGCTGGGAGAGTGATGGTGATAAATGTGTTAGTTACGTAGATCACAAGAATCATTATGCTTTTGAATCAAATCATTACATTGTACATCTTGGCTGCAGCCAATCCATGCAGTCACTATTTTATAGTAAAAGGCAAGGTGTTCACTACTTAGTTGTCAAAAGACAATTTCCACCTTGTTCTCACCTTCCACCTTGTTAAGGAAGGGTAACCCATTTCTTTGCTGCAGTTAATACTCTGCATCACCCATCATAGATAGAGTTTCTAGGTAGTTTTCCTTACCTCTTTCTCCCATCCAGCAGCTGGGAATCTGTGGTTACTGGTGTGCAGCAACATTTATGGATGTTAACATCAGTTCTGGAGATCTAACTAGGGTCCTTAGACTTGAACAGTAAGTGCATTTGCCTCTTGAGATACCTCTCTGGCTGTAGCTACACACCTTTTCTACATTTTCCTTATGTGTAATAGTTTAGAACTTATCCATGAAATCTTATGCTTTATCAGTTTGTGAATGGTTGATACTGTTTACTATAACAGAAATTATGGATGATATTGATACTGTTTATGTACCTTTTTATCTTACAAAGTAAACATTGGTTTAAATATTTTAGAATGATTTAAAGTTATTAAGTCAAGCCAATCAAATTTTTATGTTAATTTTAACAGGTCATGTATAGAAATCATCAAGCATGTATAGAAAGTACAGAATAGCATAGTTCTACCCTTGAACTTCAGTTGAAAGTATATTTCAGTATTTTTTTTTTGCAACAGAAATGCTGTGAAGTATTTTTATTACCACATTAAAATGGGCAGAGTTTTCTGAGAAGCAAATTTATTTTCTCCTTTGCTAAATCTGATGATATATTATTGCAAGGTACTTAGAATAATATGATTAATATATACATAGCATCTCACGTTTTAGAACAAATGGACTAAGAATGTATCTTGCTTATTGACATTACATTAACAACATGTATCACAAGTGTGTCATAAATATGAAATAATAGAATCAAACAGAAGAAACAATGGCAAATTATCTATGTCAAGCTTAGATGATACTACTAAAATCTCCCTTTAGAAGAGTCTTGAGATGACAAGACTCTAAACCAGCTTAGCCTTATGAACATGCCTGAGCCTCCAGGGCATCCTCTCTGGAGGAGGACTGAATATAGAAATGTCCTTATGCAGAACATCTCATTTTTGTTCTGTTCTAATTCATTCATGTCCAGGGACCACTTCTAGTCCACAGTGACATGACTCTAGAGCTTCAGCAGAATCCAAGCTTACTTGTATTTATGTATACTTTTCTTTTACAATTTTCACTCCGACACTGCAGTTTCTGGATACCCAAGCCTCACCATACTATTCTTCGTGCTACACAGGAGTTCCAAAAATAACCTTTGCAAGTCAAACCCTCTTCTGCCTGCTATGTGGGTGACAAGAGATAAAGTAGTCTTCTAATTATTTTTATGGATATTGAAATTGGGTTTTCACTGGTAGATTAGTAATAATTGAGAAATGTTATCTGAGTAAATTATTAAATACTTTTTATTGCATGAGTAAAGCAAAAGAATGATGCTCTAAAGAGGAGTAAAGATGCACACACACAAACAAATTGTAGTCAACTGCTAGGAGAGCTAGACAAATTTTATATAAAATATCTATTTCAAAATAAAAATATTTGAAATCCGAGCATTTTTTTAATGACCAGGTACAAAATAAAAAGAACAGAAATTTGATATTTAATATTCTGTGTGTTTCTAACGGAGACATTTCAATTTTGCAAACAAAAAGGAACAATGGACTAAAGGTTATAATACAATCTAAAAAGTGAATAACTCATTTCTAGCTAAATTCTGTTTTTATAAATAGCACAACGTTTATCTGTTTATTTCAACCTGCAGTGATCATGAATTTAGGCCAACTGTGCAACTGAGATCTATTTCATCACTATAAGATAAGCACATCACAAGCATGTTATTTCATCCATGTACCACAAGGATTTATTGAACTGACTTTTATAATACTATGAGAAGACTATGTAACACATACTTAGCACAAATACGATTTCAAAATATCTAAAATAAGATATAAAATCAACCTCATACTTTTTATAAGAATCTATTTTATTTTGTCTACATTATTGTTTCACATAAATTTTCCCTGTGTCTTTCTCTGTGTCTCTCTTTCCCTCATCCTCTCCCTCCCCCAAAACATGCACAGTTTCTTTCAAAGAGGTTTCAGGATTCACCAAAAATAAATAAATAAATAAATAAATAAATAAATAAATAAATAAATAAATAAAACAACCAAGCAAACAACCAACCAAACAAACAAAAAAGTGTTATCAGCACAAGGTGTAGAATAAGACTGTGTGGTTTGAATTTGGGAATTACTATTTCAAATTTTAAACTAAACTTGCTCTGAATTCCAGGATCGGAAAATTTCAACAATGGTATATAATAATAGTAAGCAGATTAAATAGATGCTTTCTCTTTTGCATGTTGGAATGGGTAGTTTTCATTATGTACACAAAAATACAAGGAACTCCTGGAAATTTTATGCTAGTTACAAAAAAACCATCTGTATTCTATGTAAAATGGTCTGTCCCTTTTTAAGTAGAGGAAGTGTGCAAATGTCATGATGCCTTTAACTTCCTGATGTCTGACTTCCATGGAAACACTCGTTATTATAATCTTGTATTGATAATGCCTGATTTTTTTTTAGAACACTCCAATTGAATTGCAATGAAGCAGAAGGTATGTGGCATTTTTTCAGTTTTAAATTGTCATAAAATATTCATCATGCATTTCTTGTAATTATCTCAGTAAATTGGTATTAAAATATCTCCATTATACCAATGATACATAAAGAACTTGCATAATTAAAGATTTTAAAAATCTAGTCGTTAAACATTAATGAGTGATTGTGTGTTTGGTCCTTGGCCTACCATACTAAACATTACTTTATTGAACAGTGATGTTGGACTGTCGTAAACATTTCCCTAGAATACAAAGTAATTATTTGTGATGTTATTAATTGTCTGAATACCATCTGTACACATGCTCCCTTTTACTCTAAGCCAACATCCAAATGCCTTGCTGATTTTCAGAAGTCATAGTTTAGTTCTCTGTGTATCTGGGGAACTGGCTAATACTTCTTAGCCTGTTGGCACTGATTTCTTAGCCTTCTGGACTAGTTTGGGCTTCAAATCACCCAGGCACTTCATAGTATATAAATGTTTACACTGGGACCAAAATGGAAATGCAAACAAATTTTGAAGGAAACCTTCATCAATTTGCACAGAGCTCTGGAAAGTACCCAGTAGCTCTGGCTTTGGTTTTTACTGTCTTATGTTCCCTGTAATCAAAACTATGTCCTCAAACTGCTATACTTCTTATAGAAGTCTATACAAAGATTTTCATATCAACCATAGACTGGGAGAAATTGAAACTATTTAAAAGCATGAAATGTTTGTACTTTATTCACTTCTCAAGGCATCTCTGTATGCAGCTGTGTGTCTCCGGGTGTCTCCACTGTGGCCATGTAGCCTGACTTGGTGAACAGGAAAGCAGTGATTCAGAGGAGGTTAACAGGTATGTTAGTGTTGAGCTTTGCACTTCTTGGAAGTCCTAAGATAGTATGTTCCCTACTGAAAAGCAAATATCCTATCACTCCTAAAACCCCAACTACTAAGGAATCTCAACTGTAACACATCAGGGTGAGGCCATCCTAGGTCAGTAGTCCAAGATTATTTTGAGGTCAGCTGCCGTGCACTTGGAAGTCCTATAAAGCAAACTGCATATTACAGACAGAACTTCAACTGTACAATCAACAGACAAAAAATAATAAAAAATCATGTGTGGCAGTGTTAAGAAATTGGTTTTTGAAATGGGTTACCTAATATAGCAATGCTAAATGGGAAAAAAAAAACCCAGAGTGATCAGTCTAAATAGATTTACTCATTGAATTGATTTTCAAAGCACATGCATGGTATGTTTGTAAAATAGTTTGACCCTGTGGAGTTTTGATATATTATATATTTTTGACAGTTTGGGTTAGTAAATATACTGTATCTTCAAGCAAAATATTTCACTCACCATTATGTTATATGACTTAATTTTTGGTGTCTTCAGCACCAGAAGTCTCTCTTAAGCTCTGAAAGGGAAACCAAGATTATTGTCAATAATTGTGGGTCTATGGGTATTCGGAAATTACTTTATATGACAAATGTAGAAGTACTTTTCTAATAGAAAAAATAAGACACAATAAATATTGAGCATATAATCATGAAGTCTAGTTTTAACATTTTAAGCACTAATGATATGTTAAAATAAAGCTTATAAGTGTTAATTAGTTTATATTATTTAATACAAAAATATTGCTTAATAATTTATACATTGCTTAAAAATTAAAAATAACCCCATGGAAATTAAGAGGTGGGATACAGTAGTGGTAATACAAATGGGTTTCTAGGCCAAGTATTAAAACCTAAGAACTGTAGCAATTAGAAACCAAATATTGAGTATGTTTCCTAATGGCTAAATTGGGTAAGAGTTTTCATACAAATTTTATGTCTTCATTTGTAGGTTTTTATTTATCTATCATTTTCTAGCCAGTTGGATAATGAAACTAAGAAATCCCTAGAGAAGGAAAAAAATGTATATGTAAGCATAACCTGTTTATGTGTTGTGTAAAAGTTTACCCTTGTGTTAGTCAAATCCTGATTTCTCTGCTCTTATATCTCCTTTCAATCTGCACATGGCATGGTTATGTTTATTCTTAGAAGCTGCCATCTCATATTTGTTCAAACATTGCTTCCTCATTCATTCTCTGCCTTGCCAGTAAAAGCTAACCGGTCTAGGAAGGAATTCCGATTATAGGAGATGTGAAGAAAGAGCGAGGAAGTGAAGAAGCCAATACATAAGTGGAGAAAACATTGGGAGAGAGTGAAATCAAGAAAGGATAGAGGCCCCTAGGCTATGCAAACTTTATATGACCCAGTACAGGGGAATGCCAGGGCCAAGAAGTGGGAATGGGTGGGTAGGGGAGCAGGGTGGGGGGAGGGTATAGGGCATTTTTGGGGTAGCATTTGAAATGTAAATAAAGAAAATATCCAATAAAGGAAAAAAAACAAACAACAACAACAAAAAACAACAAAAAAGGAAAGGATGAAAAACTCAAGTAAGATGGGTATATTGTCTGGGTGGAAGCCTGACTACTTTGGAAGTGCAGAATGGAGTAATGATCACTCCATATTTGACTGTAAGCAATTTTAAAAAATCTTAGATTCTCTTTAAAGTCATTGGGTTATTAGCTGGTTAAGAAATTCAGCTGCCAGATTAAGTCACTGTTTACATTTATATTAAAGATAATTCATTTTAAGTGAATAAGTTAATATAATTAATATTAAATCTGTAGACTACTTTTACATTATTTTGTTCATATCACTGTATATTATTTATATTTTCTACATTTCTCATATTGTAAAATAGGTTTATAAATATATCATTCATCAGAAACAACTTATAGACAATAGTGAACATTTTCCTAATTTTTCTTTCTTTTATCCCTGACATGTAATTCATACTGCACCATAAATCACCCCCAAATTCACAAAACAACTCTGTCTTAGTTAGGGTTTTACTGCTGTGAACAGACACCAGGATCAAGGCAAGTCTTATAAAAACAACATGTAATTGGGGCTGGCTTACAGGTTCAAATATTCAGTCCATTATCAAGGTGGGAATATGGCAGTATCCAGGCAGGCATGGTGCAGGAGGAGCTGAGAGTTCTACATCTCCATCCAAACGCTGCTAGTGGAAGACTGACTTCCAGGTACCTACAGTGAGAGTATTAAGGCCACACCCACAGTGACACACCTACTCCTACCAGGTCACACCTATTCCAACAAGGTCACACCTCCAAATGGTGCCACTCCCTGGTGCAAGACTATACAAACCATCAAATTCAACTCCCTGGCCCCCATAGACTTGTTCAAACACATGAGTCTATGGGGTTGCATACTTAAACATAGCATAATGCAAAATGCATTTAGTTCAACTTCTAAATTCCTCATAGTATATAGTAGTCTCAACAATGTTAAAAGTTCGAAGTTCAAGGTCTCTTCTGAGANTCATCCAATTAATTAACTGTAATCCCCAAAGAAAGACTAGAAACCATTTGGGCAACCTCCAAACTCTGCATCTCCATGGCTGATGTCAAAGCGGTCGTCAGATCTCCACTCCTTTCTCATCTTTGTTGACTGCAACAAACTGATTTCTCCTGGGCTGGTTCCACTCCCTGTTAGCAGCTTTCCTCAGCATGCATCCCATGGTTCTGGCATCTTTAACATCTTTGAGTCTCCAAGGCAATTTCAATGTTACAGCTTCTTGTTTCAGTGTCTGGGATTCCACTTGATCTTTTGGGCTCCTCCTAAGGTCTGGCATCACTTCTCCCGCTCTGCCCTCTGTAGCACTCTAAGCTCAGGTTGATCCACTCAACTATGGCTTCTGTTCTTGGTGATCATCCCATGGTACTGACATCTNCAATACACTGGGGTGTTCCACTCCAACTAGGCTTCACCAATAGCCTCTCATAGGATCTCTTCATGGTGCCAAGCCTCAAATCCTTTGCATGACCCATTTAGTCCTGGGCCATCAACTACAGCTGAGGCTATACCTTCTCCAATGGTTTTCCATGACCTCTCACAGTGCCAAGCCTCAGCTGTTCGTCATGACACCTTCATGCCTTCAAAACCAGTACCACCTGGGTGATTCTTACACATTACCAAGTCCAGCTGCAGCAAGAGGTACAACCTTCGCTATCTGTGGAACACAGCTTCTTTGTGCACCCAGGAGATTTCACCTCAGTGATGCTGGTCTCTTCAAAATCACTGTTAATTTCTCAGCTCCACCTAACCAGCATCAATTGTCCCAGTAGTTCCTTCCATTCTTAACTCTAGAGCCAGAGCCACATGGCTGAAGCTGCCGAATTCTGCTGCTTGCAGGAATTAGAATATGACCCGCTTGTACTATTACAATATCACTGGCTGTCTGGTTTCCAAATCCTTCACTGCCTAAGCTTGGCTGTCCTGGGTCTTGCTTTGTAGATTGGCCTTGAACACAGAGATCAGCATGCCTGTCTCCTGGGATTAAAGGTGTGTACCACCAACCCTGGATCTAAATTTAGCTGGGTAGGATCTTGCCCCAAGGTCCCACTCCCTTAATCTGTTATCTCCTAGAACACAGGATTTTGTATTTCACTTCCTGGTACCCCTATAATACTCAAACCAAATCTTTTATATTTTTCCTTTCTAAGCTTGCTATGCTTGTTCAAACTCCTCTTCATAAGACTTAACCAGGTAACAAAGTCTCTGCTGGGCTTTTTTGAAATTTCCTTTGTCAATGCAATTGATCTGAGTCTCCTTACCTTAGCCTCAGGCAGACTTTTCAGACAAGGGCAAAAA
>NC_034591.1:80960191-80979208 GCF_900095145.1 Mus pahari
TCAAGATTACACACACACACACACACACACACACACACACACACACACACATATATATATATATATATATATATATATATATATATATATATATATTTATATATATGCCCATAGCAGCTGTTTGACTTTAGCTGTTTGATTGATTGAATCTCCTATCTTCATTAAAATGAGGACAAATGCACATGAGCTGAATTATATAATGTCTGAGAATAACTATTCCTGAATAACCTCACCATTGCATGCATCCTAAAATATTCATTGTACAGTTCATGAAATGCTGTTGCAACCCATATGATTTTCTCAAGGGTCATCAGTGGATATTTTAAAAGAAACATTTATTGGCTTACAAGACAATATTATTTACAACAATTCCTTGAAATTTGAAAATTATGAATAATCTATAAAATAGTGAGATATTTAAAAGGTACATTTTATAGGCAAGTGGGCTCTTAGAAAAGTGATTTTTTTTTAAATCAAGTTCAATGATTCAATTTTCAAAACAAATGTGTTACTACAGTAATGATTGAAAATCTTCCAGAATAATTGGGGTGGCATTTATTTGTAATGATCATGTGCAATTTAGTAGATACAAATGTCTTACTTAGATGTTATGATTCCTGTAGGATTATTTTACTAATTCTATCTACTTAGTGAGACATATTACAAGCAGATATCTATTACAAGACAAAGTAAGGATTATACGGTGAGAATATGTGCTCAAAACCTTTTGTCGAGATTAAGTGAAATTGGACAGCTTCCCTATGGATCACTCAAGCCTTGATCCAGAGAAAAGAACCTATGACTCATCTGTAGTGTCTGCCTCTGCACAGGTTGTCTCCAGAACCTGGGTCTAGATACACTTTGGGTTCAAGATGAGACCATACTACCACTTTACTAAATAGATGCACTATTAAGTCAGCTAATAAAGGCCTGATCTTATACACACAGATTAGTTCCTCTCAACTCTATATGAAGCTTCTTTTTACTAGAGATGGTGCTAACACACAGATCAAGAACAGAATGCTCAACCCTCACCTCTATAACCTCCCATATCAGGTTACAGTGATCATTGTGGGAAAATGGTCAGTAAAGTTGTAGGAAGGTATGAAGTGGAAGACTACCAGAAAAAGCGTGGTTTGGGGATATTATAGGGCAGTTGCACATACAACGTCACAGCAGTTGAAATAGCATGAACAAGGCCTGTGCAAGCTCAAACTGAACAAAATCCCAGCAGGAAGAGAGAAGGCGAGTAGGTAGTCCTACTCCTACCTGAGGGACTATTGTAAAGTGATGGTTACTCAGAGAAGGAGGAAGAATTTTCAGTAAGAATTTTATCTCTGTTGGCTCAACCTCACACTGATGGATATGTACATACACAAAAAGTATATGGTCAGCAAAAGCTGAATTTAGTGAGCTCTAAAAATTTGAGCACATAATATTTGGATGAATAAGGATGGATCTGAGAGAAGTTGGGGGAGGGGTGAATATGCTCAAAATATATTGCATGACATTATCAAATAAGTTATAAAATTTAAAATGTGCAAAAAAATTCAGTTTTTGATTTTAATTCTGTATTTAGTGGTATATTTTGAATGATAACACCTTCTTTGGTACTATGCATCAATTTAATTTAATTTTGTCCTGGACCATCTTATCAGAGGCAGAGTGATCAAAACATTAGTTACTCTTGTCTCATACACTAGAATGAAAATCTCCTACCTCCCCCAACTCCCCCCCAAAAATAAAATAAAATAAAACCACTAGTGCTGCTTTGTACTTGATCACACAAATTTGAATTAGTTTTTCTATAAGCAGAACAATTTAATTTATTGTTACATAAATAAATAAATTCCATAAAATCATGAAGTTCAAACCTTTTATTGTTTTCTAAGCTTTCTGTTTTGGGAACTGCAGTAAAGTGGGAAATACCATTGGTGTTTACTAAGAGATATGAAGTTAAAAAGTCAAAGTGATGTCTTTTGTCTCACCTCAGGGAGACTGTTTTCTCTCTAATGTCCATAAGACTGTGGTGTCAGACAAGAATAAAAGAGCAGAGCAGTGCCCTGTATGTAACCCTGCTCCAGCAGAGGGTCCCGCATGGCTAGCTTTCAACTGCACAAGCTTGAGGCGGAAGTCATCACCATTTCTGAGACTTGCCGTGTGCACAATGATGAACACATCCTATCCTCCTGTTCTTCCAGACGGAAACAATTGTTTTCCTGTCAAACTGCTTCAATAAGATTCATTGTTTACTTTCTAGGGGAAAGTGAAGCTTGACTTTGACCTATCAGTGCCTATATGGCTTTACTACAAGGCTCACAAGATGGATGTCTTCACAGTATCCCAGTTCCAAAGTTGAACAAACATCCTGCTGTCCCATTGCTAATTTAATAATCTATCCAATGATATTGGAAACATAACTAAATATAGTCAAGTTCTCATTTTGATCTAATTCTTTGCAAAGTATAAAAATCCCAAGGGTAAATTGAGTCCTTAAAAAGTCACAGGGGGAAGTATAGAAAGCCCTGAGCATTAAGGAAATTGCATTTCAAATACTACAGATTTTTTCCTACCAAGAGTCCAATTTTCAAGTCAAACCACTTTATCTAGGATGGGGCTACTAGTATCTAGCAAAAAGATCTTAAAAATAATTTCATTGTTAAAAGTCAAACAAAATCAATTAACTCAGAAAAATGACTCTCTCTCTCTCTCTCTCTCTCTCTCTCTCTCTCTCTCTGAATTTTCAACCAGGTGCTACTTATGACTTCTAATTTTCTAAATGAAAATTGGGTCAAGATCAAGGGAAGTACTACAATGAATAGCATGGTGATCTCACTTGGTATCTATTTTTATATAACTTAAAATTACATATATTTATTGATTTTTCATTTTATATTGACTATTGAAATTCATCTCTTCTCTTAGATGAAAGTTTTTTTTATGAATTCTACCAGTTGCTGATGCATATTCATGGGGACTTTATGAGATTTCTCATAGAATTACTTTTACCATAGAATACTAAGTATCTGAATTAATACAAGACTGATATTCCACAAGATGAAAATCTTTGTTAAAACAAAAACAAAAACAAAAAAAAACAACAATAGCAACAACAACAAAAACACCTTGTGGTTGAGGAAGCTACTCAAGAAAACAAGGAAAAGAACAAAAAGAAGAGTTTATCCAACCTCACTGGATTGATTTTCAGTTGACTTCGAACTGTAGGAATCTTAAGCTAAAGTTACAGATGTCTAATGTCTTCCTTCTCAGACTGTCCCTTTCTCTCAGTAATTATCAATTGCCAGTAAGTGATCAGGCAGGTGTAGAAATTTATGCACACCCCCTTCTACATCGTGAGTTTTTTGTTCTGGTCTGAGTCTGCACAAGTCATGTGTGTGTGTGTGTGTGTGTGTGTGTGTGTGTGTGTGTGTTTTGTCACACTGGCTATGAAGTCCTAAAATAATTTTTGAGGAATATATTAGCATCTTTTTTCCCCAATTTTTATTAGGTATTTTCTTCATTTACATTTCAAATCCTATACCCTCTCCCCCCTTGCTCCCCTACCCACCAACTCCCACTTCTTGGCCCTGATGTTCCCCTGTACTGGGGATTATAAAGTTTGCAAGAGCAAAGGGCCTCTCTTCCCAATGATGGCCAACTAGGCCATCTTCTGCTACGTATGCAGCTAGAGACAGGAGCTCTGGGGGTACTGGTTAGTTCATATTGTTGTTCCACCTATAGGGTTGCAGACCCCTTCACCTCCTTGGTTAATTTCTCTAGCTCCTCCATTGGGGGCCCTGTGTTCCATCCAATAGCTGACTGTGAGCATACACTTCTTTGTTTGCATCTTTTTAAAAGACAGTTACTTATACAGTAGGAGGAGTGAATCTGCAAGAAACTGGGGATATCAAATAAGAAGTGAATATTTTGGTTAAACTCCTGACTATATAACCTGTACCACTAACAAGTACAAACATTGTCTTACAAGAACAGGAAGATGGGCTCAAGGCTATCATACAAAACAACCAGGTTAGAAGAACCATATTGACTTATGTCACAAAGATCAACAGGATTAGAATGCACTTGCTAAGTTGTAAACATTCTATGTATCTTGCCCCAACCCACCTACACTTCCCTATATGCCCACCCATGTTGACAGTAAACAGTACCTAGAAAAAAATCACAAAGGAGGGAGAAGTCAAACCAGGAGGGAAAACAAACAAATAAACAAACAAAAAACAAACAAAACAACAACAAATAGACTGATATTCTCAAGGTGTAAGTTCTATTTTGATTGATAAAAGTTAGAAAAACTTTAAATTATTTTATGTTTATGCCCCTGCCCTGTCTTCATTTTTATCTGGCCGTACACATATACATTCAAAGGAACAGTCAAAGTCAATCTAATTGCAGCACTCAAATTTCAAACGTGATATTTAATGCATGTGCCTCTCCTGTAGTTATTACTGTGTTAATGATGTGAATTGGGGCCGTGAAGTATTTCAGGAAGTAAAAGTGCTTTCCTGAAAGCCAGGTGGCCTCCTAGGAAGTGTGGTGATGCCCAAGAATACCTGGTGATTTAAGTACATAGCAGATGAAAAATAGATCAGACAATGAAAGGTTGTTCTTTGATCAGCACATGCAAACCCTGACACCTGCATACCACACACACACACACACACACACACACACACACACACACACACACACTGTTTAAAAGGTAACTATTGAAAACAATCCCCCATAAGGTGTAGGCTATTTAAATTGTAATGATTTTCTTTACATTTTATTTAGTTCTTTGTGAACTGCATATAATGTAGTTTTATCTACCTCCTAGACCTTAGCTCATCCATACTCACTCAAATTTATGCCCTCTTTTATTTTTATATATAAACTGGTTGGGTACAATTTGTGCTGCCTCTGTGTGTTTGGCTGTATGACCATTCTCTGGAACTATCTGTCCACAGGGGGGTGCACCCTTAATGAAAACTGACTGTCCCTTTCTCTCAGTAATTATCAATTGCCAGTAAGTGATCAGGCATGTGTGGGAATTTATGCACCCGCCCCCCTTCTACACTGTAAGGTTTTGTTCTGGCCTGAGCTTGCACAAGTCGTGTGTGTGTGTGTGTGTGTGTGTGTGTGTGTGTGTGTGTGTGTGTGTTGTCACACTGGCTATGAAGTCCTAGTTCTCCTTTAACATTTAGTTCTTAAGAAGGCTAATGAGCTTGAGTGTATTATAAGATTTCAGTGTTGGCTATTTTTATTTTAGACTTCTTTGAAGCAGCTGTTCCAAGTGTTGGGCCAATTTTTTAGTATTTGTTCATGAATCTTTTAAGTGGTGCAAATATTTCATTCCTTTGAATGTTATGATCATTTCAACTCATGGTCCTGTTTGATATGGGCAGTTTTGGTATTAATAAAGGTCATTTATGTTGTTTTGGAATACTTTCTTTGATAGTGATATTTTCTGCAGTGTTCTTAACTGTTTATAATATCTTTTACGTTTTTATCCTGAATAGCGTGAGATGAGTCCAGTTTTATTGTTGTCCATTGATAATCAGAACTTATAAATTCTAACTTTTCCTCATTATGAATCCTATATTCACTGATAAATATTTTATACTAGCCAATTAGTTTTAGCCCACCAATAGCATATCAAAATTTCTCTTGTCTATACTGCTTATATGCTTGTATTTATCATTGGGAATCTGTGATGGCTTACTTTGCAATGCTAGCTTTCCTCATGCTGGTCTTTGAAGTTTTCTTCCCCCTGTAGCATATATATTTAATGTATTAATACTTGCAGTCATTCAGCATAGCTTGTTTTCCTCCAGTATAGTTCAGTGCTTCATATCTACATAACATTCTGGGTGTTTTATAGATAGTGACACTTTAATCCCAAGATCAATGCAGTTATTATTGCAATAGCTTGTGTTTGATTCTGATTTGAACTTGTTTGCAAGATTTAAAAATCACTAATTTTTCTCTTTACATAATTACTTTATTGTTTAATTTACTTCTTGTTTTTTTATATAAATATAAATTCACAAAATTTAGGATTTATTTTCTTCTTTTGTTTCTAGATCTTCATCCTTATCTCTAGAAGCCATGTATCTCTTCCACATGAATATAATTCTGCCATTCCAGGAATATTAAATAAACAGGTTATACAGCTTGTGGCCATTTTGGTATTGACACTGGCTTCACATACCATAATTACCTCAGAAGAATCTAGGCTGCCCTCTCTCAATCAGGTATTTGTTTTTCTTTTCCTAGATAAGTTTCCATTATGTTATCATGATCTATTTGTTAATAACTGTCATCACCATCAATAAATGACTTTGTGGAGTCAGACAATATATTTTATAACCTGCACTTCTAATAAGTAGCCTCTACACTTTTAGAAAAAAAAATATACAAACTCTGAGGTGTAGAGGGTTCACATATATGCCCTTTCCACTATTCTGCAATGCCACTCCTGATAGCATCTTGTATTACAGTGAGATAGTAGTTATAACCATTGATATCTAAAATTCACTTTACCTTAACACTCTAACTCAACTCAAGCACTAATCCCTACTACATTTGTTTCTTATTTATATTTCTTTTTTTTTTTTTTTTTTTTTTTTTTTTTTTGGTTTTTCGAGACAGGGTTTCTCTGTATAGCCCTGGCTGTCCTGGAACTCACTTTGTAGACCAGGCTGGCCTCGAACTCAGAAATCCTCCTGCCTCTGCCTCCCGAGTGCTGGGATTAAAGGCGTGTGCCACCACGCCTGGCTTATTTATATTTCTTATCACTTTTGCATATCATACTAGATACTTTCTCAGTCTTAAAGATTTTTTGTGTTCAGATTTAGTCATTAGTTATTTCAGAAAAAAATCTCAACAGATGCTATTTTCTTTCTTATTTTATTTATTATTAATATTAGTTTAGTTTAGAAATTTTATGTATGTGGGTGTTCTTCCTTCATGCATGTCTGTGTACCGCATACATGCCTTACCAGAAGAGAGTTAACTAGAGTTACAAATAGTTGTGAGCCAATTTTTGGGTGCTGGGAATCAAACCTTAGTCCTCTGAATAGTAGTCAGTGATCTTAACCACTAAGCCACTGCTCCTGCACCCACCCATTCTTTTTTATTGTTTTTATAGTACATCTTTGAGAAATATAAAGAAAACCATACAGAGTTTGGTATTTTAAGAGTATCCTCTTTCATTTAGCAACATCTTAGTTTCATATAATTTCTTAATGAATGAAGTACATAATAAAAAGTACATAATATGAAATATATAATAAAAGTTACAGTACTTAGTTCACATAGTGAAATTTTAGGGTCATACAGTAAGACTGTATTTATGCATGCCTGTTCCTTACTTGTGTGCCTGGTACCTGTGGAGGCCAGAAGAAGATGTCAGGTCAGGTGAAAATGAAATTACAGACAGTGTTGTGCCACTATATGTGTGCTAAGAATTAAATCTGGGACCTGTGGAAAATTAGCTAAGGCTCTTAACTCGTGAGCCCTGTTCCCATTTCCAGCCCCAGTAAAATGATACTTAATAGTAAGAACTGTAAGTATTTAAGCCTGTTCTTATGTTTTTAGTATTTATGCTTTGCTTACTTTAGTTGTTTTTAAGTCTAAAGGACCCTATAGGCTCCTAGAGAGTAGTATAATTAGGAGGCATAGTCTTGTTGGAGTAGATGTGGTCTTATTAGAGGAAATATGTCACTGGGTAGGGGCTTGAGTTCTCAGATGCTCAAGCCAGGCTTACTGTGACATTCTTCTGCTGCCTGCAATTTCAAATGTAGAACTTGCAGCTATCTCTCCAGCACCATACATGCCTGCATACCACCAAGCTTCCCACCATGAGAACAATGGGCTAAGCCTCTCAACAGGAAGACAGCCCCAAATAAATATTTTTCTTTAAGAGAGTTGCTGTGGTCGTAGTGTTTCTTCACAGCAACAGAAACTTTAAGACACAAAAATATGTACTGTAATAAAAACAAAAACAAAACATTATGATATTACATAATAATTATGTGATAATTTAATAATAAAATTTAAGATTATGCTGAAAATGGATGTGCATAATATAAATACTAAAAGATATATTACAAGTATTAACAAGAGAAGTGGAGTTAGAGTCTTTTAGCTTAGTGTTTTCACCTTTTTAAAAATTATTTATTTCTACATTTTAAACTTAAAAATAATTACATCACTTCCCTTTCTTTTCCTTCCACATATCGGTCTGCTGTCCCCTCTCTCCAACACTTCTCATGGTCTCCTCTGTATTTCACAAGCATAGTGTGAAGTGTAAAAAGTGTTCTTTGGAAAGTTGGTTGGATTATGTTTTGCTGGGGCAAACAAGTGAAGGATTTAGTTAAAGTGGACACGGGTGTGAAAGATTAAGACAGACTCATGAAGGAACCTTTCACTGAAGCAGACACAGGGGAGAGGATGTTCAAGCACCTGAAGGGACACATGATGAAAGATTTTTTTTTTTTTGGTAACGACACGCACGATGTATTGGTCCACGTTACATTCAGTAGTTTAGCTGCATTTGTCTGGACTCCATAGAGAGAAATGCCTCAAAAACCTTCTGGTGGTGTTCCAAGGACTTGGGCTCATAGGATGCTTGTGATGAGGCAAGACCCATGTCATGGAGGACACGTGATGTTTGGAGGGTATAGATAGGACTCCAAGGAGTGACAGAGACAGAACCTGGCTTGCTGGTACAGCTAGCTAGCTGTGCAATGCTTGTGTGTATTCCTGTCTTCACTGATCTTCACTTTCCTGAGAGATGCACAGCTGAGAACTCCTGGTGTTCCTGTTGATCCCTCCTGATTACTCAAGCAGACACCAAGGCCTGGCTCTCTCAACTAGATTATGTCACTGCTGTTGCTAACACAATTCTATGGAACTGGATTGCTGGTGTATCCGTGAGGTGTTTGCAAGTGGACTGAGCTGTGACTGCCTGCTCACCTATGTACTAAACTACTGATTTCCAAACAACACAGACAGGAGTTGCTCAAAAGAACCTTTTTAAACAGGTCCACTTCCCTTTTATCCTTTTTTCCCACTACCTCTGGTCGGTGGTGGTTACAAGAAATATTACAGTGTTTAAGAACCATCATTAAAAATAGGATTTGAAAAAAATTAAAGTTACAATAGTGTATTTTGTTATTACTGTTATATACACATATATGTCTATATACACATATATATGTTTGTATATATAGAAAAATCTATAAATACAATGTATTAAGACAATATTTGTTGTTTGTGTATACATGGTTTTAGGATGAACCTTCTGTATCTGACAATAAAGAAGAGGGGAGATGGCTGGGAGAGAGGAATTCTTTCTCTCAGGAGTTATTAATTGCTTTTAGTTTTTTGCCTAGGGGTAGAAATCTTTGAGAGATCCTCCTCTTGGTGTTGGTATTTCTATTAATATAATATATTCAATATAATTATATATACACTGTATATTATGTAATAATATATAGAACATAAGTTGTATATTAATGTAATTAATATATCTTTTTCTAGAAAGGCAGATATACATCAGACTTCCTGGGAGATGCCTATTTTAATTCTTTTGCCCTTGTTTTCTCATTGTTTCCTAAGCCATAAACGTAGGTGCTATTCTGTACATGTTCACATTCGGGATGATCTCCCCACGACTCATTGATCTTTCAGGTTTTCTTGAATTCTCTTCATTTGCTGTAAAGAGAGACTTTTTTGATGTGGGGTAATCATTATATTTATCTGTATAAGAATTTGATTCAAATACAGTTAGAGAAGTATGCTGGTTTACCAAATACTGATAGTAGATTCTCTTCTAAGTTTGTGACCACTTTAGCTAGGTTTCTGGTACTGGCTATGATGACCCTCCTATTAAGTGTGACTTAGGTCCACTTACACAGCTGTTGGTTATTATCAATTCGTGAATGCCAGTATTGATTTCTTTTAAACTTATTATTCTAGTCATTGTTGTCATTCATATGTATGACAGCTGATAGGACTATTAATTATTTCTTTCCGTTGGTAGCATACATAATGATTTATTATGCTTTGTTGGTTTCCATAGGTCTAATGAGAAATAAAATTGAAATCCTATCTTTGTCAGAGAAACCTGTGCTTAAGAGAGGTTGGTCGTTTTCCTCTTGTTGCTCCAGTCATCTGTGGTCTTTACTTTTGAAAGTTTAGCTATGATGTGCTTTGCTATAGATTTGCTTGAGTTTATCCACTCTGGAGTTTAAGTCAAAAAATCTTTATGTTATCTCTTTTGACAAATTTGTGGAGTTTACATCTACTATTTCTGTTTCTGTAGGTAATGTTTCTGCCCCATAGGCTTTCACCTCTCCTTATGGGATCCAATGACATAAATAGTAAATCCTTTGTTGTATTCTCAGGAGTTATTTTACATTCAATTCTTTTTCCTCTCTGCCTTTAGGATGAGTCAAATTCAATAGTTCTGTGTCCTGCCCATTGATTCTTTTCACTGCCACCTCTATACTGTTGTTGAGTCAATCTGCCTTAGCTTAGAAAGAAAGAAAGGAAGGAAGGAAGGAAGGAAGGAAGGAAGGAAGGAAGGAAGGAAGGAAGGAAGGAAGAATCCAAGAATCCACAAATTTATCTCTTTTGGTAAAATGTCATGTCCTCATTTTAGCAAGAGAGGTTTGTTGGGTTTTTTGTTTTGTTTTGTTTTAAATGTATGATGTCAGGATTTTTAAAAAGTGCCTACCATTTTAAAATTTTATTTAATCCTTTTTTTTTTAAACACTCCAGATTTTATCCACCTCCTGGTTCACCTTCCGACTGTTCCACATCCAACACTGCCTTGCCTCTCCCCATCTCCAAGAGGATGTCCCCACTCCTACCCCCTACCCCAGGATACCTCCCCACTAGGGCCTCTAGTCTCTCCAGGGTTAGGTGCATCTTTTCTGACTTAACCCAGACCCTGCAATTTTCTGCTGTATATATGTTGGAGGCCTCGTGTCAGCTGGAGTATGCTGCCTGGTTGATGGTCCAGTGCTGAGAGATTTGAGGGGTCCAGGTTAATTGAGACTGCTGGTACTCCTACAGGGTGGTCCTCCTCCTCAGCTTCTTCCAACTTTTCCCTCATTCAACCACAGAAACCAGCAGCTTCTGTCACTGGGTTGGGTGTAAATATCTGCCTCTGCCTCTTTCAGCTGCTTGTTGGGTCTTTCGGAGGGTAGTCATGATAGGTCACTTTTTTGAGCACCCCATAGTCTCAGTAATAGTGTTAGCCATTAGGACCTCCTCCTGAGCTGGATCCCACTTTGGACCTGTTTCTGAACCTCCTTTTCCTCAGACTCTTCTCCATTTTTGTCCCCACAGTTCTTTCAGACAGGAACAATTACAGGTCAGAATTTTTGGCTGTGGGATGGCATCCCCATCCCTCATTTGATGCCCTATTTTCCTCCTGGAGGTGGGTTCTACAAGTTCCCTCTCCCCACTGTAGGACATTTCATCTAAGATCCCTCCATTTGAATCCTGAGAGTCGCTCACCTCCCAGGTCGCTGATACCTTCTGGAAGGTCCCCCAGCTCCTTCCTCCTGTTTCCATTCTTTCTGTTGGCCCTCAAGGTTTCAGTCCTTTTTCCCCCACCCAATACCTGATGATGTTCTGCTCTTCGCCTCCCTATAGAAAGAGTTTTCTTAAGTCTGGTGTATATTCAACTTTAAGGGTCTCAACCAGTGACTACTGAAAGAAATAGGGAAAATATTTTGCTTTGTATTTTTGGAAGTAAATGTCTTCACTTCTCTTTCTTTCTTTCGTTCTTTCTTTCTTTCTTTCTTTCTTTCTTTCTTTCTTTCTTTCTTTCTTTCTTTCTTTCTTCCTTCCTTCCTTCCTTCCTTCCTTCCTTCCTCCCTCCCTCCCTCCCTCCCTCCCTTCCTTCCTTTCTTTCTTGATCTCCTTCTCTTGCACTATGTATTATGTAAAAATAATGACTTTTTGTTTTAATTTCATTAGCATATAGTCTAAGATGAGTTGAGACTATCCTAAAATGCTTTTAAATTTAGTTCCTTACTTGTGTAAATTCACTGAGTAAGAGTAAAGAAGCTGTGAGTTAGGGAGTTCCATTCAGCAAACATTTTCATGAAGCAGTGTTCAGTTGTGTTTTGTGTTTTGCTAAATTAAAGGAGTTTAAATACATTCACACTTTAAGGTGAGCTGTCTCTTTTGAGGCTATGCCAGTGCCTGGCAAACACAGAAGTGGATGCTCACAGTCAGCTATTGGATAGAACACAGGACCCTCAATGGAGGAGCTAGGGGTCTGCAACCCTATAGGTGGAACAATATGAACTAACCAGTACCCCCAGAGCTCGTGTCTCTAGCTGCATATGTAGCAGAAGATGGCCTAGTCAGTCATCATTGGGAAGAGAGTCCCCTTGGTCTTGCAAACTTTATATGCCCCAGTTCGGGGTAACACCAGGGCCAAGAAGTGGGAGTGGGTGGGTAGGGGAGTGGGGTGGGGGATGGTATAGGGGACTTTTGGGATAGCATTTGAAATGTAAATGAAGAAAATACCTAATAAAATATTGTAAAAATATCTATTAAAAAAGAGGAATGCTTATTCTGTTTTGATTATAATATGGTAACCATGATGCAAGAAAAGAAATATACCAATTGAAAAAAGTTAGTTATTATAAATGCACAGAAACATTTTAAATCTTACTTCCTGAAAATAAAATTCCATATAGTATAATTCAATGATTTTGGGGTACAGATTCATGGACAGAATCAGGGTTTAAATGTCTGTTGATTCTCATGGGACTAAACATTAGATTTAGTGGTTTATGAAGTAAATCAGAACACTTACCTTACTAGATAAATTTCTTTTATATGATGGAAATCAATCATTATAGCTGGTTTAATATGTGCAGTGATCTATTTGATGAAGTTTATTTGCATGTTGTTTAGTGGGGGAGAATATTACATTTTTTCATATTTATTGCTTATTCACTTATATCCCATAACCTAAGAAAAATATTCTTTTTATCACACTTGTTTGATTTTATCACACTTATTCTTTTTATAACACTTGTTTGATTTATCCTTGAAATTAATTGAACAACATTTATAGCTTTGAAGTAATTTATAGTTTACTTGTTTTCATGAACCATGAGAAATAGGAAAGTGTTTTATATATTTTGAAAGCAAAATTCTAACTATCTTTATTGTTCTCAACATCTTACTGTTTTAGCATTAATCATTATGATTCAGGCATGTAGAATCTCAGTTAAGGAACATGATTTCCATAATACTGACATAGTCTTTCTGACTAAGAGCAAATATCATTAACACATGTTTGGCCAACTCATTGCCCTTCAACAATAATCAAAGCCAACATAACTGATTTTTTTAAATGTTTTTTCTTTTTTCTTACTGTCTTAAAAACCTATGTTTTCAAAATTATCAATGAATATATAAAGCTTGTAGCAGTGTCCCAGGCTCTTTTTCCACACGTATGTAAATACGACTTGAAAACAATCTCATTTCCTTAATATTTTTTTGGTACACCATTTTTTAAATAGATATTTTCTTTATTTAAATTTCAAATGCTATCCCGAAAGTTCCCCAATACCCTCCCCCGCCCTGCCTCCCTACTCACCCACTCCCACTTCTTGGCCCTGGCATTCCCCTGTACTGGGGCATATAAAGCTTGCAAGACCAAGGGGCCTCTTTTCCCAAAGATGGCCAACTAGGCCATCTTCTGCTACATATGCAGCTAGAGACACGAGCTCTGGGGTACTGGTTAGCCTGGCGGTTCCTCATTTCCTTAATATTAATGGGTATGTTGTGACTGGTGGAAGGATTTTGGTTACTCTGGTTGAAACACAGGTAATGCTACATATTTCCCAACTGCAATAACACAATCAAAGTTAAGAAGCTGTCTATATACATCTTTACCTTCAAGCAAACATGCATATTATACAATTATACATAACCTTAAAACACATTTGTGACACAATTACTTAATGTAAATCCTAAACACGAGAGCTTTTAAATTGTAACATTGTATGCTTCCTTTAGATGATAGCCTCTTGAATCTCATCTAGCTTCCCACCCCCTCATAGGGAAAGAATATTTTCCGCTCTCCCTATCACAATAAAGTTCTAATAATAAATTTTAAACATATATTAAGCTTGTTACTTTCTGTTACTAACTCTGCCACTTTTCTAGTTTAAAACCAAATATTGCTTTGAAAAGAAGCAGAATGGGAAAAAACCTGTTTAACTGTAATTTGGTAAAACAACACACACTCACTGAACACAAACCTTCAAAATGCCATTTAAATGCTAGGTTATTATATTCTTAGAAGAGTGAAATCTCATGATTATTTTTTATCAGCCTCAGCAAATGTATAGGTCAAACCAAACAATATACATATTTGCAAGTGTTTATCATAGCTCTTCTGTTCATAGCACAGCTCCAATATTCAAACCTATTAATGTGAGGAGTCCCTACAAGACAGATGAATTCAATATATCTTATTTCAAGAAAGAAATGAATGCAATATTGAGACAGATAGTTGAATATTGTGGTTGAAGTGTTAATGGAGGTACAATGTAATTAAACTCTACCTGTAGAACTTTCTGTTCAAATGATGGCATTAGTTACCAGGCATATTATCAGCGTCTGACATGTTTACAACAGCAGGACACAGTTCATGGTAGAATCCACACTGTGGTTCACAACATCATCCATGTTAGACACTGAAATAAGTTTTCAAATGTCACTTTATTCTATATAAATGAGATATTTGTTTTCTTTCAAATGTTGTTCCAAACTGGAAGAGTTTTATTTCTTTTCTTCCTCCTCCCATTATGAATTTTGTTTATATGCCTTGTTTTTGTAAATATTTAAAGTATTTTGCAATGTACTGCCTTGTTAAACATTTTAAATTAATTGTCATGAGTATAGCTAGGTTAAGTATATTAATAACTCATGTCATAAAATTTAATGTGTTCAATGTTTCTGTAGTCTCTACTACACCTTTGTAAACACTCCTTGAAAGTTTATTGAAAAATAATTGCCTTGCCAAAGAAATTCAAAACAGTTAAACTAGAGAACTTACTGATACCACTTCATTTTTCCCTCATTTATTCTTTTTATTCTTTAATCTTTTTTAAAGTCCAGACTTTATCCCCTTCTTGGTTCACCCTCCAACTGTTCCACATCCCACACCACCTATCCCCATCTCCAAAATGATGTCCCCTCCCTGCCCCACCCCACCCTACCAGACCTCCCCATTCCCTGGGACTCCAAGTCTCTCAAAGGTTAGGTACATCTTCTCTAACTGAGTTCAGACCAGGCAGCCCTCTTCTGTATATGTGTCTGGGATCTCATATCAACTGGTGTATGCTGCCTGGTTAGTGACTCAGTGTAGGAGAGATCTCAGGGAACCCAGGTTAATTGAGACTGCTGATCTTTCTTCACGATCACCCTCCTCCTCAGCTCCTTCCAGCTTTTTCCTAATTCAGCAACAGGGGTAAGCAGCTTCTATCTATTGGTTGGGTGTAAATATCTGCATCTGACTCTCAGCTGCTTGTTGGGCATCTCGGAGGGCAGTCATGTTAGACCCCTTTTCGTGAGAACTCCATAGACTTATTAATAGTGTCAGACCTTGGGGCCTTCCCTTGAGCTTCCCAATTTGATCCTGTTACTGGACCTCCTTTTCCTCAGGCTCTTCTCCAATTTTTTTCCTGCAGTTCTTTCAGGCAGGAACAATTAAGGGCCAGAGTTTTTGACTATGGGATGGCAACCCCATCCCTCTACTTGATGTAACCTTTTTTGATATAAATATATACCTAATTAAGAAAGTCTAAACAACTTGACTAGTTTTCTTTAACATTTATATGCTATTTCAAATATGACATCTCTGTTAATGATGCACTAAATGTAGACTTGTGCACAATGAAAATTTTGTTTTCATATTGCACTTTCTGTTTCCTATGCTTGGATTCCCACAATAACTTGGTGATTCTATCCCTTTGTTTAACAGGCAGAACCAGTTAGAATTCTTTCAGAGCAGCCTGTTATATCTTTCAATTTTCCAAAACATATCTCTGTTACAGGTCTACATTTTAAACTTCTTTGTTCCACCAAAAATCTATATCTACATTGTATTCTCCTGGCTTCCTAGCAGTTAGTACCTGTGCTCTAATTACTAAATACAATGTACACATATTTTTTTGATGCTCTTAGAGACTAATGTTCAATGTCTTGTTTAGGAAACACTAGTAGGCACATTAAAGTGTTTAAACAGCCTGGTTGTTCAGATCGAGCTTGAGTATTGCTTAGTCAGCTTAAACATCAGTATTCTAATGACTGATGGACCAGTGTCCTCTATGCAAAGTGCATCAGTGATGACTACCTGAAGATAGCATCCTTAACTTTTAGTCTGAAATTCTTCCTTAATGTTTGAATGGCAATGTAGAAGAGTAGCTTTTAAACTAAAGCACAGTCAATAAGAAACCTTGGGTATAAAAAATCTGAATGAAACTCTCAGGAATCAAAGGGAGGGGCCTTAGATGAAATGCCCAAAACTAGGGAGAGGGAACTTAGAGAGCCCACCTCCAGCAGGAAGACAGGGCATCAAGGGAGGGAGGGTGGATCGGGGTGGGGAGGGCAGGGAATGGAATATGGAGTATAAAAAAAAAAATCTAATTTTAAAACATTGCATAGTAAATGCTGTAATTTTTGTTTTGTTTTGTTTTGCTTGTTTGTTTGGTTGTTGTTGTTTATTTATTTTTGCCATTGATATTTTGATACAAGAAGAAAAAACAAATTAGGAAAACAAAATTTAAAAAAAAACAGGATATTAGGTGTGTATATATATATATATATATATATATATATATATGTAATATTATTATCATGGCAAAACCACTTATTAATGTAAACAGTATAGTTCCAGAAAATAATCATTTATTGTGACCTATGTATAATGGCTGATAATTTAGTTTTTATTAGTATTTGTCAATTAAGCTGCAAAATATTATAGCTAGCCTCAGAAGGAGGGAAATATCAAGGATATTAATGATAACCACATAGACTTATGGTTGTTAACTCTATGATTTACCAGAAAAAAAAAAACTTCATCATTTGGGGCCAAATTTAAGGCAAGTTTTATTAAATACTAAATACTGACCAATAGATGGACTTTGGTCAGGACAGTTCCATGGAATTTCTTACCTGAGAATTCTCTCCAGCCACAGGTAGCAGAAACTTAAGGACAAACCAATAGACCACCATACTTTGCTCACGAGACTATGGTATATAGAAGAATTCTAGGAAGTTACTTGGTTCATGTGTAGTTGGGGCTTCAAGGTTAGTTTTGGGTATTACATGGTGTCCATCACTTTGTAGACTGCCATGTGCTGTTTGAGCTCACTGAGATGAAGTCTAGAGAAGCCGAGTCATTCACTCATCACTATCTGTCCATAACATACTTGTTTCAAACACCTTTCAAGGCCCCATTGTTTGAGGATAGAATCCTTCCTTCTCCCCACTCCCTTTCCTTACCTACATCAAATGTATGAAAACAGGAAGAGCAAAAGATCCCAAGGGTAAAATTGTGACCTTAACAATATAAAGGAGAAAAACAGCTTGTAAATGAGATTATTATTGTTTATTCCATGGTAAAGAACTTAAAGAAGTGCCTAGTGACAGAGTAGGGAACAAATGTTGGGAACAAATAATTTAATGATTACGTCTCTGTTAACATTTGATTTTGTATTTGGAGTTTCGCACCAGAGGAGACTCTACTCTTCATGAAACTCATTGGAATTACAGCTGATTACTTTAATGGGGCTCCCATAGTTGATTTCTGCTAGATATTCTAAGTGCCTGATATTATGATATTTTCCATCCATCTATCTAGATCCTACTTGCTGTTTGTTCTTTGACATTGGGTTGCTATACATTTACTAGACTCATCGATTCAAAATAGCAACCATATGCTTCAGACCATACAGGAGATCATGGTAGCACATTATTGAAAACCTGGGAGATACCAGAGATGAGAAGTTAGCATACTCAAGGCCAATCTAGGCTACAAAATGAGTTCAATGTTAAATATACATTGGCACAACATATTGGCTACAGAATGTAGCTCAGTAGTTGAACATTTTTGCCTCATGTTCAAGGATCTATATTCAGAATTTTATAAATATTTTAATCAGATATTGTAGGAGGGCACTCAGGAGGTAAGGAAGGCAAAAACTTATAATCTGTTCCCAAACATGTGAACTGGTATTGCCACTATTTAAAACAGTGCAATACTTTGAAAAACAAAGTATAAAACTTCTAAAAGAATAAATCATACTATAGAAATCTGTATTTATTGCTGTCCATTGCTAGTCTACTGACACTTACTAGGGAGTGGAATCAGCCTTGATTTAAAATATGATAAATATATACAATGGAATATTCATCATTAAAAGTGATATTTGTAGGAAAATGGTTAGAACTTGCAGATATTTTAGTGACTGAGGTAATACAAGTCGAGATGATAAATGTTGTATGTTTTCTCTCATTTGCCGATCCTAGATTTGAGGTTTATTGATTTCTGTGTTAAATTTGGAGTACCCTTGGGGTCCAGGGAGCATAAAAGAAGTCATAAGGAGAGGAATGAAGTGAGAATAGTAAGATTGATGATATGGATATTAAGAGTCATGAAGTTTAAATGGGGTGAGGAGAAAGATGAGGATGAAGGAGGGTCATTTAAATGCTATGTAAAAATGTACTTTAGAACATAATACTTTCTAAACAAATTATAAAATGTTTTAGTTTGTCAAAAGTCCATAAATCCACTCTATATTTATTTCATCTGTCCTTTCTTCCTGCAACTATTCCTGCTTTCTATTTGCACCTCTTCAAACTTAACATTCCTTCTTAAATTTACAGTCTCTTATATTATTGTACACAGGCATGTTGTTCTCTCTCTCTCTCTCTCTCTCTCTCTCTCTCTCTCTCTCTCTCTCT
>NC_034591.1:80979318-80982916 GCF_900095145.1 Mus pahari
TCTCTGTCTCTCTCTCTCTCTCTCTCTCTCTCTCTCTCTCTCCCTCTTCTTTGTGTGATTAAGGACCAAAAAAAAGCTCTCAGCTACTTCTCATGGCAGCTTCCCTGCATGCTGTCATACTCCCTGCCATGTTAATAATAAACTAACCATTTGAAGTTATAAGTAAGCTCCCAATTAAATGCTTTTCTTTTAAAGAGTTGCTATGATCTTGTTCTCTTTCCTCAGCAATATAACACCAACTAACACAGTATCTGAATGTCTCTGCATTATGAAAAAAGAAAACAGCTCATAAAAAGTGATTTTAAAAGTGTCAAAAATAGCTGGACATTTTGGTGCACTAAAAAGTCAGAGGCTCGTGGATCTCTACGATGTTAAGGGTAGATGGTGCTACACATCTGGTTTCACTGCAGCCATAACTGTATAGGGAGACCTTGTCTCAAAATAAAAATAAAACATTATCAACAATAGTTATAAATGACAGAATAAAGAGGTTTTAGCTAGCACATTGATAATATTGCTAATGTAGTTTAAGCATGTGATCAACAACACAGGCTCTTTGTTATTAAACTCTACCCTTTCAGTGTGTCCATCCCATGAAAGTACAGGGTGCATGGTGACATGAACAGGAATACTCTGTCTTAGCTTCCACAGAAGGTGAGATTTGTTCTTCCTCCTCATATGAGTCTTTCTTAGTTGTGAAGTCCTGGGAACCCATAGAATCTCCCACCAGTTAGACCTGAATGAAATGCCAGGTCCAACCTCTAGAAGCACATGGAAACCTATAGCATCTCATTAGCACTTCTCCATCAAATGAAGGGACCTTAGATGTTCTTCTAAAGTGTCTTAAATCTACCATCCTGACTTTAATTATTTGTCTTCTTTGTCTCCATGACTACCCTACTTCTTTCTTAAGAAACTGTACCCATGCCTGACATCTTCTGATATCCAGTCTCCTGAGCACACCCTCCATTATCTCTTAGCCAAATCCATTCAGTCAACAAATCTTGTTGATTTTTAAAATTTTTTCTTCATCTCAAATCCATGTTCTTAATAATTTTAGTGTTTCTAACATATGCTTGAGCCTTATCACTCATTTCATAGCTATAAAAACTTCCTTGCTCATCCCTTACATCAGTGATATTATGAAATGCAAATTTTATAAAGTCATTCTCTTGCTTAAACTTGCCACTCCATAGGTTTAAGTGTGACATGGACAAATATGGACTAATGGATATTCTTCCATTTTTATGTTGATAATTCCTGACTTTAATATTGAGGAAGTTCCCCAAATGTAATTTATACTCTAACAATAGCAAATAATATAATTTCTTCCACTATTTTCATCTCATTATATTGAATATGTTAATTAGTCACTGGGTTTATATTTGACATGGAATTTATCATAGCATCACTTATGAATATATATCATCATTTAGCATGTTTCTAAACAAACTACTTTTCTAGTTCATGTAAAATGAATGAACAAATGAATGCATGAATATATTTAGTTTCCTGCCTAGAGAGAGTTTCTAACTTCAATGGTTGAGGAAAGAGATGAAAGTTTATGTAAAACAATATCAATATAGTTCAGAAGACAGTGAGCTAGAAGTTGAACAACTGTGAACTATAAATCCTGGTAGAATTTTTTTTAACTTATGTTGTCATGCACATTATAAATTGTTAACACTTGAAATTTAGTGACCAAACAAAATCCTCCAAATCAGGACTGATAGAAGCATTCAAGTGAAAAATCCTAGTCCTCATACTTCCTAACTCAAAACCTCTTAACAATACTCGAATACTAGTTTACTCTCCATGAAATACCACTCCTAACCAATGGAAAATGCCTTATAATCATAAGAGACATGATTTCTAGAAAGCTTAACTGAATTCTGCAGTACATTTCAATATTGTTTACTGGAATGGAAATTTGTCCATTACAAGAAAACACAGCCTGTCTGGAATCCAACAAGAAAATTAGGACTTCCAGTTTAGGAAAACACTGCACATAATGGGGAGAGTTAAGGCATATATAGTAACCTGTAATTCACACAAAAGTTACACCAAGAAAAAATTTTAAAGTACATTAGACATAGTAATTCCACAGAAAAGAATAGTTTATCTTACTATTTATTTCTTTTCAAAGATTATCACACATTTAGTAAAAATGTTTCTGATATAAAGTTTTGCATTTAAGTAAAGATATGTCAATAATGGCATAAACATGGGAGAGAAGAATGACTATGACCAGAAATTTAAACAATAGAAAGTAAAATCAAACAAACAAACAAAAAAGTAAATTGCAAACAAAAGTTTCAGTTAGTACAAAGGAAGTTAGAAAAGAAGAAGGGTGTTTACAAACAGAAAACAGAGGCATGCATGGTAGAACTCACCTATAATCCTCAGACTCGGGCGAAATGGGAGCAAATGACCAAATATGGCTGTAAATAGAATTTGAAGTCAGCTTGTGCTATATGACATCTTGTATTGAAAATTCCAAATACATAAATCTTCAAGTTTACATGGAGGTCCTTGATCCACTTGGGCTTGAGCTGAGGACAAGGTGATAAATATGGATTAATTTGCATTTATCTACAGGCAGATTGCCAGTGAGATCAGCACCATGTGTTGAAGTTTTCTCCCCCACTATATGGTTTTGGCTTCTTTGTCAAAGTTGAAGTGTACATAGTTGAGTGGTTTTATTTCTGGGCCTTCAATTCTATTCCATTGATCTACCTGTGGGTTTCTGTACCAATACCATGTGGTTACTATCACTATTGTTCTGCAGTAGCGCTTGAGTTCAGTGATGGTGATGCCCCAGTTTTTTTATTGTTGAGAATTGTGTTCACTATCCTGGATTTTTGATTTTTTATGTAAAATTGAGAATTGTTCTTTACATATATGTGAAGAATTTTGTTGTAAATTGATGGGAAGTATATTGAATCTGTAGATTGCTTTTGGTAGAATGACAATTTTTATTATGTCAACCCTACTATTCCATAAACATGGGAGATCTTTCCATCTTTTGAGGTCTTCTTCGATTTCATTCTTCAGAGATTTGAAGTTATTGTCAAACAGACATTTCACTTGTTTGATTAGAGTTACTCCAAAATATATTATATTATTTGTGAGTATTGCGAAGGGTGCTGTTTCCCTATTTCCTTTCTCAGCCCATTTATCATTTGTATAAAGGAAAGCTACTGATTTTTTAGTTAATTTTATATCCAGCCACTTTGCTAAAGTTGTTTATCAGTGTTAGGAGTTCTCTGGTAGAATTTTTGAGGTCACCTAAGTATATTATCATATCATCCATAAAGAATCCAAGTGTAACAAGGACCTACAGATAAAAACAGATACACTGAGTCTAATAAGACAGAAAATGGGAAATAGCCTTGAACACATTAGCACAGGGGAAGTTTTCCTGAACAGAACACCAATGGCTTGTGTTTTGTTTGTTTTTTGTTTGTTTGTTTTTGTTGTTGTCGTTGGCATGATAAGTCCCTGTGGGCTGAGGTGTCCTGTGACTTAGTGGTCTGCTACAAGTGTGTCAGGATTGCATGGTTTTTTCTTTCTTTCTTTCTTTCTTTCTTTCTTTCTT
>NC_034591.1:80983022-80985991 GCF_900095145.1 Mus pahari
TTCTTTCTTTCTTTCTTTCTTTCTTTCTCCTTTCTTTCTTTCTTTCTTTCTTTCTTTCTTTCTTTCTTTCTTTCTTTCTTTCTTTCTTTCTTTCATTATTTTCTTTATTTACATTTCAAATGTTAGCCCCTTTTCTAGTTTCCTTTCTGAAAATTCCCTATCCCCTCTCCCGCCCCCTGGACCCCAACACACCCAGTCCCATTCCTGGTCCTGGCATTCTCCTATATTGGGGCATAGAACATTCACAGGAGCTAGGGCCTCTCCTCCCATCGATGACTGACAAGGCCATCCTCTGCTGCAGGTACAGCTAGAGCCACAAGTTCCACCATGTGTATTCTTTGATTGGTGGTTTTATTCCAAGGACCTGTGGGGGTACTGCTTGGTTCATATTGATGTTCCTCCTATGAGGTGTCAGACCCCCTTTAGCTCATTGGGTACTTTTTATAGCTCCTTCATTGGGGACCTTGTGCTCCATCCAATGGATGATTGTGAATGTCCACTTCTGTACTTGCCAGGCACTGACAGAGCCCCTCAGGGCACAGCTGTATCAGGCTCCTGTCAGCAGGCTCTTTTTTCCATCTGTCATAGTGACTGGGTTTGGTGGTAGTTTATGGGATAGATCCTGTTTATGGGGCAGTCTCTAGAGGGTCTTTCCTTCAGTCTCTTCTCAGAACTTTGTCTCTGTAACTCCTTCCATGGGTATTTTGTTTCTCCTTCTAAGAAGAATTTTGAGCTTCTGGGCTAATATCCACTTATCAGTGAGTGCATATCATGTGTGTTCTTTTGTGATTCGGTTACCTCATTTAGGATGATATCATCCAGACCCATCAATTTGCTTAAGAATTTCATAAATTCATTGTTTTTAATAGCTACGTAGTACTCCATTGTATAGATGTACCACATTTTATGCATCCATTCCTCTGTTGAGGGACAGACATCTGGGTTCTTTACAGCTTCTGGATATTTTAAATAAGACTGCTATGAACATAGTGGAGTATGTATCCTTATTACATGTAGGAGCATCTTCTGGGTATAGGTCCAGGAGTGGTATTGCTGGATCTTCTGGTAGAATTATGTCCAATTTTCTGAGGAACTGCCAAACTGATTTCCTGAATGTTTGTACAAGCTTGCAATCCCACCAGCAATAGAGGAGTATTCCTCTTTCTCCACATCCTCGCCAGCATCTGCTGTCACCTGAATTTTTGATCTTAGCCATTCTAACTGGAGTGAGGTGGAANCTCAGGGTTNTTTTGATTTGCATTTCNCTGAAGATTAAGGATGTTGAATTTTTTTTTTTTTATAGCTGCTTCTCAATCATTCAGTATTAATCAGTTAAAAATTCCTTGTTTAAAAACACCAGTTTTTAATAGGGTTGTTGGGATTTCTGGAGTCCAATTTCTTGAGTTCTTTATATACATATTAGATATTAGTCCCCTATTGGTTTTAGGATTGGTAAAGATCTTTTCTCAATCTGTTGATTGCCTTTTGGTCTTATTTACAGTATACTTTGCCTTATAGAAGCTTTGCAATTTTATGAGGTCCCATTTGTCGATTCTTGATTTTACAGCACAAGCCATTGGTGTTCTGTTCAGGAAACGTTTCCCTGTGCCCATATCTTCAAAGATCTTACCCACTTTCTCCTCTATAAGTTTCAGTGTCTCTGGTTTTATGTGGTTCTTTGATCCACATACACTTGACCTTTTTACAAGGAGATAAGAATAGATCAATATTCATTCTTCTACATGCTAACCACCAGTTGAGCCAGAAGCAATTGTTGAAGATGCTGTCTTCCATCCACTGAAAGATTTTAGCTCCTTTTTCAAAGATTAAGTGACCATAGATGTGTGGCTTGATTTCCGGGTCTTCAATTCTCTTCTATTGATCTATCTGTCTGTCACTGTACCAGTACCATGCAGTTTTTATCAAAATTTCTCTGTAGTACAGCTAGAGTTCAGGGATGGTGATTCCACCAGAGGTTTGTTTTTATTGTTGAGAATAGTTTTTGTTATCCTAGGTTTTTTATTATTTCAGATAAATTTGCAAATGGCCCTTTCTAACTCTGTGAAGAATTGAGTTGGAATTTTGATTGGGATTTTGCAATTTGTTAAAATTTTTTAAAATGTACAATTTGGAATTGCATTGAATCTATAGATTGCTTTTGGCAAGATAGCCATTTTTACTATGTTAATCCTTCCAATACATGAGCATGGGAGATCTTTCCATCTTCTGAGATCTTCTTCGCTTCTTTTCTTCAGAGACTTGAAGTTTTTATCATACGTATTTTTCACTTCCTTAATTAGAACCACACCAAGGTATTTTACATTATTCGTGACTATTGTGAAGGGTGTTGTTTCCCTAATTTCTTTCTCAGCCTGTTTATCCTTCTTGTAGAGAAAAGTTGAGTTACAATGATATTCATAAGGGAAATTGGTTGAAGTTCTCTTTCTTTGTTGGGTTTTTGTGTGGTTTAAGTATCAGAGTGATTATGGCTTCATAGAATGAATTGGGTAGAGTATCTTCTTTTTCTATTTTGTGGAATAGTTTGAAGAGTATTGGAATTAGGTCTTCTTTGAANGTCTGATAGAATTCTGTACTAAACACATCTGGTCCTGGGATTTTCTTGGTTGGGAGGCTAATAATGATTTTTTTTTTCTATTTCTTTAGGGGATATGGGACTGTTTAGATCATTAATCTGATCCTGACTTAACTTTGGTATCCGGTATCGGTCTAGAAAATTGTCCATTTCATCCAGGTTTTCCAGTTTTTTATACGCTTTTATATAGGATCTGATGATTTTTTGAATTTTGTCAGATGCTGTTGTTATATCTCTCTTTTATTTATTTATTTATTTATTTATTTATTTATTTTTATGGTTTTTTTTATTATTATTTTCTTTATTTACATTTCAAATGCTATCCCGAAAGTTTCCCATACCCCTCCCCCCACCTCTGTTCCCCTACCCACCCACT
>NC_034591.1:80986701-80989832 GCF_900095145.1 Mus pahari
ATTTATTTATTTTTATGGTTTTTTATTAGATATTTTCTTTATTTACATTTCAAATGCTATCCCAAAAGTTCCCTATACCCTCTCCTCACCCCTGCTCCCCTACCCACCCCCTCCCACTTCTTGGCCCTGGCATTCCCCTGTGCTGGGTCATATAAAGTTTGCAAGACCAAGGGGCCTCTCTTCCCAATGATGGCTGATTAGGCTTTCTTCTGCTACATATGCAGCTAGAGACATGAGCTCAGGGGGGGGGGGGGACACAGGGCCCCCAATGGAGGAGCTAGAGTAAGTACCCAAGGAGCTGAAGGAGGCTTCAGTGCTGTAGGTGGAACAAGATCTCTCTTTTCATTTCTGATTTTGTTAATTAGGATACTGTCTCTGTGCCCTCTAGTTAGTCTGGCCAAGGATTTTTCTATCTTGTTGATTTTCTTAGAGAACCAGTTCCTGGTTTGGTTGTTTGTTTGTATAGTTCTTATTTTTTTGTTTGTTTTCCACTTGAGTTGATTTCAGCCTTTGAGTTTCCTGACATCTACTCCTCTTTGGTGAATTTGCTTCCTTTTGTTCTAGTTCTTTTAGGTGTGCTGTCAAGCTGCTAGTGTATGCTTACTCTAGTTTCTTTTTGGAGGCACTCAGAGCTATGAGTTTTTCTCTTAGGACAGCTTTCCTTGTGTCCCATAAGTTTGGTTATGTTGTGTCTTCATTTTCATTAAACTCTAAAATGTTTTTAATTTCTTTCTTTATTTCTTCCTTGATCAAATAATCATTGAGTAGACTGTTGACCAGCTTCCATGTGCATGAAGGCTTTCGATTATTTATGTTGTTATTGAAGATCCCCCTTTGTGGTGATCTGATAGGGTGCTTGGGATTATTTCAATATTTTTGTATCAGCTGAGGTCTTTTTAGTGACCAATTATATGGCCAATTTTGGAGAAGGCACCGTGAGGTGCTGAGAATACCATATATCCTTTTGTTTTAGGGTGATATGTTCTATAGATATCTAATAAATCCATTTGTTTCATAACTTCTGTTAGTTTCACTCGGTCTCTGCTTAGTTTCTGTTTCCAGGATCTGTTCATTGATGAGAGTGGGCTGTTGAAGTCTCCCACTACTATTGTGTGAGGTGTAATGTGTACATTGAGCTTTACTAATGTTTCTTTAATGAANGTGAATGCCCTTGCATTTGGAGCATAGATGTTCAGAATTGAGAGTTCATCTTGGTAAATTTTACCTTTGATGAGTAAGAAGTGTTCCTCCTTATCTTTTTTGAGATCTTTAGGTTGAAAGTGGATTTTATTCAATATTTGAATGGCTACTCCAGCTTGTTTCTTGGCACCATTTGCTTGGAAAATTGTTTTCCAGCCTTTTACTCTAAGGTAGTGTCTGTCTTTGTTCCTGAGGTAGGTTTCCTGTATGTAGCAAAAATTTGAGTCCTGTTTATGTAACCAGTCTGTTAGTTTATGTCTTCTTATTGGGAAATTGAGTCCTTTGATATTAAGAGATGTTAAGGAAAAGTCGTTGTGGCTTCCTGTTATTTTTTTGTTAGAACTGGAATTCTGTTCATGTGGCTATCTTCTTTACATTTTTTGAAAGATTACTTTATTGCTTTTTCTTGAGCTAAGTTGCATTTGCTGTTCTGATTATTATGTGTTGGGAGGAATTTCTTTTCTGGTCCATTCTGTTTGGAGTTCTGTAGGTTTCTTGTATGTTCATTGGCACCTCTGTCTTTAGATTGGGGAAGTTTTCTTCTATAATTGTGCTGAAGTTATTTACTGTTCCTTTAAGTTGGAAATCTTCCTTCTTGTCTATGCCTATTATCCTTATATATGGTTTTCTCATTGTGTCCTGGATTTCCTGGATGTTTTGGGTTAGGATCTTTTTGCATTTGCATTTTCTTTGATTGTTTTGTCAATGTTTTCTATGATATCTTCTGCACCTGTGATTCTCTCTTCTATCTCTTGTATTCTGTTGGTTATGCTTGCATCAATGTTCCCTGACTTCTTTCCTAGGATTTCTATCTCCAGAGTTGTCTCCCTTTGTGATTTCTTTATTGTTTCTACTTCCATTTTAAGATCTTGGATGGTTTTTTTCAATTCTTGTACCTGTTTGGATGTGTTCTCCTGTATTTCTTTAAAGAAGTTACTTATTTCCTTCTTATAGTCTTCTATCATCACCATGAGAAGTGACTTCAAATCCATATCTTGCTTTTCTGGTGTGATGGTGTATCCAGAACTTGCTATGGAGGGAGAGTTTGGTTCTGATGATGCTAAATTACCTTGGTTTCTATTGCTTCTGTTCTTAATCTTGCCTCCTGCCATCTGATTATTTCAAGTGCATGCTGCCTTCAATATATCTAATTGGAGCCTGTCCTTAAATTAATCCTAGTTGATTCAGAACTCCTCAGAGTCCAGCTTTCTCTGTCATCCTGTGATTCTGGGATCCCGTGAACCTGAGATTCTGGATATGTCAGAGTTCTTGACAGTCAAGCTTCCTTGAGACCCCGAGATCTTGGTGTGACCAAGCTCCTTTGATCCTGAGACCCTGGAATCCTAAGATCCTGGAATCCTAAGATACTGGGCATGTTGCAGCACCTGGAAGTGGTACCTCCTCTGGGGACAGTGGGGCTATTTGCTGTGTTTGAAAACCAAGGTAGGCCAGCGCTGACCAGAAGGAACCTGAGACAATGGTCTGGCAGGCTTCTTGTGTCTGTTTCTTGTTTCTGATCCTGCTGGCACAGGCCCCTCATGATTGTTTTGGAACAAATATTGCGTTCCAGTCACCAGATGTCCTAAGATTCTGGGTGTGCTAGGGTACCTGGGGCATGGAAGGTCCTCTGGCTCAGGTTTTAAAATCAAAAATTGACAAGTGGTACTTCATGAAACTGAAAAGCTTCTTTAAGGCAAAGGACACTGTCAATAGGACAAAACAGCAACCTTCAGATTGGGAAAAGGTCTTCACTAACCCTACATCAGATATAGGATCTATGTCAAATCTATATAAAGAACTCATGAAGTTAGACAAAAAAAACCAACCAAACAAAACAAAACAAATAACTCAATTAAAAAATGGGGTACACAATCACAAAAGAAGTCACTAGATATGTACTCACTGATAAGCGGATATTAGCCCAGAAACTT
>NC_034591.1:80990294-80995813 GCF_900095145.1 Mus pahari
AAATAAATAAATAAAAATGGGGTACAGAGCTAAACAGAATACTCAACATATGAGTGTCAAATTGCTATGAAGCACTTAAAAATATTCCACATCCTTAGTCATCAGATAAATGAAAATCAAAACAACCCTGAGAAACCATGTACCAATCAGAATGGCTAAAACCAAAACTTTAGTGACAGTACATGCTGGGAAGGATGTGGAGAAAGAAGAACACCCCTCCATTGCTGGTGGGATTGAAAACTGATAAAAACCCCTCTAGAAATCAATTTGGTGGTTCCTCAGAACACCAGAAATAGTTTTACCTGAAGACCCAGCTATACCACTCCTGAGCATATAGTTATAAGACAAGGACAAATGTTAGAAACAAGCCAGATGTTCCTCAACCAAAGAATGGACACATAAAATGTGGTTCATATATACAATGGAATACTAGTCAGCTATTAAATATGAGGCCACCATGAATTTTACAGGCAAATGGATGGAACTAGAAAATAACATCCTGAGTGAAGTAATCTAGACTCAAATGTACATACATGGTATGTACTCACTGATAAGTGGATATTAGCCTAAAATTTCACCATACCCATATTACAACTCACACATCAAGGAAGCTTAACAAGAAGGAAGTCTCCAGTGACTTCAAATCTATGTAGAAGAGGGACAACATATTCTTGGGAGGCAGAAGGAGGGAGCAACTTGGGTGCAAAAGGAGATGGGTAGGGAAAAGGAAGACAGGATCAGGTATGGTGGAGGCAGGATAGAAGTCCAGAGGAACAGGAGAATGAATTGAAATATTCAGCAATATGTGGTAGGGGACAGGGAAATGTCTAGGACATCCCAGAGAACTGGGATGTGAGAGGCTACCAGGACTCAATGTGTATGAAACTAGCTGAAATACCCAACAGTGGGGAGATGGAACCTGAAGAGACTATGTCCCATAGATAGACATGACCCACAGTTGAGGCAGGGGGTTACTGACCCATCTTTATGATTTTTGACCCATAGTTATTCCTGTCTAAAGGAAATACAAGGACAAAAAAGGAGAAGAGACTAAAAAAACGGTCACCCAGTGAGTGATCAACCCAACTTGGGATCCATCCCATGCCCGCATACCAAACCCTAAAACTATTACTGATGCAATATTGTGTTAGCAGACAGGAGTCTAGCTAGATGCTCTACCAGCAGCTGGCTGAGACAAATGCAGATACTTAAAGCCAACCATTGGAATGAGGTCAGGAATACCAATGGAAGAGTTAGGTTAGCTGAAGGGGATTGAAACTCCATAAGGTGAACAACAGTTCAAATTAACCCTCAGAAATTCCAGAGACTAAGTCACAAACCAAGGAGTATACAGGGGCTCCTCCATGGCCTGGGCACAGAAGACTGCTTTGTTTGGCCTCAGTAGAAAAGTAGGAGCTTTGAAAACCTGATGCTCCAAGGAACAGGGATGCTGGTGGGGGTCAGATAGGGGTTGGTGGGTAGGAGGGTTAACACCCACTCAGAGGCAAGGGAGGAGGTGGGATGGGGTGAAGAACTCTTAGAGGGGGGACCAGCAAGGGAGGAAACTTTTGGAATGTAAATAAATAAAATAATTTTATAAAAAAACCTGAACGTTACATTGGTTTAACTTATAATATGAGATGACAATCCCACCTATATTTAATATAATTAACCTAACATTCCCACGTTAGAAACCACATTTGTGTTGAAAGAAAAACAAAACCAAAACAAATGGACTACATAAAGGAATGAGTTCTGAGTAGCAATAATATCAAATTAAGAGCAAATCACTCATCAGGGAAATGCAAATCAAAACAACCCTGAGATTTCACCTCACACCACCCAGAATGGCTAAGATCAAAAATTCAGGGGAAAGCAGATGCTGGTGAGGATGTGGAGAAAGAGGAATACTCCTCCATTGCGGGTGGGATTGCAAGCTTGTATAACCACTCTGGAAATCTGTCTGGAGGTTCCTCAGAAAACTGGACATAGTACTGCCGGAAGATCCAGCAATACCTCTTCTAGGTATATACCCAGAAGATGTTCCAGCTGGTAATAAGGACTCATGCTCCACTATGTTCATAGCTGCTCTATTTATAATAGCCAGAAGCTGGAAAGAACCCAGATGTCCCTCAACAGAGGAAGGGATACAGAAAATGTGGTACATTTACACAATGGAGTACTACTCAGCTATGAAAAACAATGAATTTATGAAATTTTTATGCAAATGGATGTATTTGGAGGATATCATCCTGAGTGAGGTAACTCAATCACAAAAGAACTCACTTGATATGCACTCACTGAAAAGTGGATAATAGTCCAGAAACCTAGAATATCCAAGATACAATCTCCAAAACACAAGAAAATCAAGAATAAAGAAGACCAACATATGAATACTTCATTCCTCCCTAAAACAGGGAATAAAATACCCAAGAAAGAAGTGGCAGAGACAAAGTTTGAAGCTAAAATGAAAGGATGGACCATCCAGAGACTGCCCCACCTGGTGGTCCATCCCATAATCAGCCACCAAAAGCAGACACTATTGCATATGCCAGCAAGATCTTGCTGAAAGGACACTGATATAGCTATCTCTGTGAGGCTATGCCAATGCCTGGCAAATACAGAAGTGGATGCCCACAGTCATCTATAGGATAGAACACAGAGACCCCAATGGAGGAGCTAGAGAATTTAGCCAAGGAACTGAAGGGGTCTGCAACCCTATAGGTGAAACAACAATATGAACTAATCAGTACCCCCCAGAACTCGTGTCTCTAGCTTCATATGTAGCAAAAGATGGCCTAGTCAGCCCCCATTGGGAAGAGATGCCCTGTGGTCTTGCAAACTTTATATGCCACATACAGGGGAATGCCAGGGCCAAGAAGTGGGAGTGGGTGGGCAGGGGAGCAGGGTGGGTGGAGGGTATAGGGCACATTCGGGATAGCATTTAAAATGTAAATGAAAAAAATATCTAATAAAATAAATTTTAAAAATAGGGGAAAAAAGAGCAAATCACCGTCATTTATTGGATGGAATACAGGACCTCTAATGGAGGAGCTAGAGAACGTACCCAAAGAGCTAAAGGGGTCTGCATCCCTATAGGAGGAACAGCAATATGAACTAACCAGTACCACTAGAGCTGTGTCTCTAGTTGCATATGAGGCAGAGGATAACCTAGTAGGCCATCAATGGGGGGAGAGGCCCTTGGTCTTGCGAAGATCATATGCCCCAGTACAGCGGAATGCCAGGGCCAGGAAGTGGGAGTGGGTGGGTTGGGGGGCACAGCGGGGGAGGGTATAGGTGGCTTTGGGGATAGCATTTGAAATGTAAATGAAGAAAATATCTAATAAAAAAGAGCAAATTCGTTAAATACAGTACTTGCAAAACTTTCCTACAGTGCTAACATTCTTGTAAGAAAAAGAAGGTTTTATAATTTGGATGTGAAATGTCTCCTATACAGATTTATATACTGGTGGTCTAGTCTGTACCTGGTAAATCAAACCACTGAGAGGTGACTGGATCATCAGGGTCTTCCCTTCTAAGTGAATTATAATTAGGGATTATATATTTGGAACTGTGACTAGGATGCAATACAAATTTTTGAAGAAGAACTCAGGTTGGTGGAAATAAACTCTTGAAGACATGTCCTATGTGATCTAGCTGATGACAGGCCACTTTCTGTTGGACTCTCTGCTTCCTAAATGTGTTGAGGTCAGTTGCTTGCCTCTGTTCTCTGCCAAATTGTGTATTATCAAAATCTTGCACAGCAGACACAGAAAATTATTGACTGAAACTTCAGAAATATTAGGCCAAAATGTTTATTTCTTTCCATTTGTTTTTGGTTGGGTATTCTGTCATAGTTATATGAATTGATTAAACCATAAATATGAAAGAATTAAAGTATCAAATCATATCAATAACAGTAGGATACATTTTCTTTTAACAACCAATAAAATCATATCATGATTTATACATTTTATATGATAAATTCACTAACAGCATATAATGATCATAGGCTTTTGTATATATAAATCATGGCTTCAGAATATATGAAATCTGTCAAAACTATAATAGAAAGAAATTCACAGCTCTAACCAAACCTCAATACTATCTCATCAACCTTTAATACTTAGACAGATAATCAGCAGATAAGTAGATTTAAACAACACTTTTTACAAAGCATTCTTTAACAAACACACCCAACAAAAATATGTTTTTAATACTGAGATTCACCATAACCTGTATCTTCGAGCAACACTTATTAAACTTATAGCATTCAAACCGATAAGATATGTCTTCTGATGACTAGCAGAGCAAACCAGAAATCAAAGGCAAGAAAATATTGGAAAACAGACAATGTATTTAAGGTGAAAAGCAATCAAAAGTAAATATATGATCCTTTTTGTAGGAATTGGTAATAAAATGTCCAAATTTGTGGCTCACCACTAAAAGGATTCTTGAGATGAACATACACTATTTGTCCTAGTTTTATTTCTATTGCTGCAATAAAATACTCAGACAAAAAAGCAACTTTTTAAAACAGCATCTAAAGAGAGTGTTTATTTTAGTTAATATTTCTAAAATTTAAAACATTGCAAATTAGAAATAAAGAAGTATAATATTTATTATTTATAAGCAAAGTGATAAGTAGAATATTATTTTTGAATCTACAAAGTATATATTAGAATATTAGGATTTTTAATTATTATAAAACAAAATAAAAAGTATAGAAATTGCATATTTTGTATGAATACTGAGATATTGAAAATCAAATATAATAATATGTAGTGTAGTCATTAACATTAGAACATTGGAACATGTAAGAAGAAATATCACAAATGTTAAATTCAAGACATGACCACTGGACACTAAAACCAAAATGATGACCACGTATTTCTTAGAACTCCATACTAACACTGCTAGCAGGAAAATGTTCTTTCCTCCTGACTCCTCGCCTTCACATCAAACATGCAGAAAATACTTCCAATAAAATCACAATGAAAATTGCCAAATATTAGGGCAAATGTCTATGTAGATACAAAAGGTATACAGAATATTAGACAAGCCTCAAAATAAATTACACATACTATTCTATAGAAAAAATAAAAATATAGAATAAAGTTTACTAAAAGCTGTGAGAGAGAAGGAACAATGTCATATGTAAAGAAAGGTTTATGAGGATGACTACTGATGTCTTAGTATCTACTTTAAGAACTAGAAAACCTATAAAAATATTTCATAATTCCTAAATAACCAGAGATTCCAATCCAGATTAATGTCTAGCAAAAATATGTTTTGTAATTTAAGATTAAAAATATATTCTATAACATTAACAGTCTAAAGAAAGCTATGACCAACAAAACAGCCCTACAGAGAATATTGGAAGGAATATATTAAATAAGAGAGAAGAATAAGCCGGGCGTGGTGGCGCACGCCTTTAATCCCAGCACTCGGGAGGCAGAGGCAGGCGGATTTCTGAGTTCGAGGCCAGCCTGGTGTACAGAGTGAGTTCCAGGACAGCC
>NC_034591.1:80995818-81013910 GCF_900095145.1 Mus pahari
GCCAGCCTGGTGTACAGAGTGAGTTCCAGGACAGCCGGAGCTACACAGAGAAACCCTGTCTTGAAAAACCTAAAAAAAAAAAAAAAAAAAAAAAAGAGAGAGAGAAGAATAAACACATTTGACTTGGTACAGAGAAAAGTATACCAGACAATAGAAGTTTGTGTATTTGATTAGAAAACAAGCTCCACATTTTTGTTATCTACCAGAAACATAACTTGACTTCAAACAAACACAATACTTTAGTTTAGAAATATAAAGTATTCCAAGAAAGAGAAATAAGGAACACAGGAAGCATTGCTATTTTAGCGTCTACCAAAGTACTTTTTTGAGTCAATACTAATCAGAAGAGTTAAAGATTCTACTATTCTAGTTAAAAGAACAATCCAGCAAGACAACATTAAAATTCAAGCCATACGTATGTATCATTCTTGGGGGCAATCAGATTCATAAAACAAGTATAGCCAGGTATTATTCCATATATTAACCCAACACAGTGATAATAGGTGACTTCAGTACCCCACTAAATGTTATCCAGATAAAAAGAAAACAGAGAAACGTAGTAATAAGACAGGAGAGATCAAATGGATTTTCAGAAAGCTTCAGAATATTGTACCCAAATGCTTCTCAGTAACTCATAGAAGTTTCTGTAAACTAGATCACATATTGGCAAACAAAGCAAATTTCAGCAAAGTTACCAATAAATGAGTTCTTGTATTTAATATGATCACAATGAAATGAACCTTAAAACCAATCACCAAAGGAGTTCTACAAAGTATACAAGCTCATGGCATGTATTATAAACATTAACCTATTAAAAAATTGAAGAAACAAGAAAAACTATAAGAATCCTGAAAATAAACAAAAGTGAAAGTATAGCATACTAAATTCTCACAAGGAAGTAGTCAGCTGGAATGTCCATAGTTTGGGGAAAAATGAAACTATTCAAATAAATGACTTAATAATATATATTAAGCCTCTGACAGATAAGAACAACACCATCACAAAACACATGCTAAATGGAAAATAAAACTCAAAGAAAGCAATCCTAGTTCAGTTGCTTTGTTGTGACAGAATACTGATCTGAATCAATGTTGGGAGGGAAGGGTTTATTTGAGAATATAAGTTACAATCCACCATCAAGGGAAACCAGAGAAGAATTTCGACACAGTCCTGCAGTCAGAAAGTAAGAAGAAGCACAGGAGGAATTCTGCTTACTCTCTTGCTCTCTGTGGATGGATGTCTACTCACTACACTTCTATTTTACATAGTGCTCAAACTTTGAGCTAACCAAGACAAGAGAAGGACATGGAAAGCAGTATGATGCTTTACAAATATACCAAAGTACATAGAGAATTGGCAACCTCTTAGGCAAAATGGTGTCTGGAGACACTGGATGTGTGCATGTAAAAGAATAAAAAAAGAGTATAACAAGTAAGACAATTTAGACAAACACCTCATAATCCCTTTCCTGTGTGTATTCTCACTTTGAAATTCCAAATATATGTTAAATGTGAAGTAGTTGTAAAATACAGAGAAATAAAGAAGCAACTGTGGAAAGAGGGCCAAGAAAGTCATGGTGACTTGGAGAATGTGGATAAATTGAAAGTAGAAGATGGAAATATTTGTGGGTAGAAGGTTAAGCAGAAGGGATTAGACAGATAGGGGAGATGAGGCAGCAAGCATGGGGCTCTAGGTTAATCAAATGAAAATACATATGAAAAATCATGTGGAGCCCTACTATTATTGTATGATCTAACTGCAATGCCAGGTCTCCAAAAATCTTTCTCTAAATACTGATGATTATTTTAAAAAGAAAGAAAGAAAAATATCAAATTATCTTTTGGTTACCTTATGAGCTGTTGATCTATGAAGCCACTAATAATATAGAACTCTGACCTCTTGTTCTCTGATCAGAACGACACGAACCAGATGAGAGACCCTGTATTTTAATACACCACACATTTTGCACTACAGAGAGGAATTGAGCTAGAACAGAGTAGACTTTCTCCCTTTCTGCTAACCTACACAGTGTTAGAAGATACTAGTAGAAAAAAAGACAAAATGGTATTACATCATTGTGAGCTCCACAAACTACAGTAACTACTTGCTAGGCAGGATAGGACCTTTTGTGAAATAATGGTCCAATTGTTAATGGTGTAACCAACTACTCGCTTGTTGTCTATGAGGAGGGAATACATGTCTGGTACTGTAAATTTGGAGAAAATTTCAGCGTGGGTTGGTATTAAGTCCTAGCAGGAAAGGGACTTCTATTGTTTAGTTAGATTGATGCAACACCAAAGTCCATTCTAAATGTCTGTTAGACAATTACTTCTCTCAGTTTTAGTCATAGAAGTCGATTTGTAAGGGAACATCAGAGACTACAAAGACTCCTGGATATTAAAGTGTCAGCTAGAAACAAGATAGTGATACCATATTTAGAAGAAAAATATAATTTTTAATTGGATTTATGTGTGTACGTGTCTATGTGGGTATATGCACACTTCGATGAAGGTTTCCATGGAGTCCAAAAGAGGATATCAAAGTCCCTATGTTGTTGAGAAAACAAAAATATAAAGACACCATCACATCCTATACATGGCTACTCTATGCCCCAGTGATCTCATCTCACTGCCTTCAAGGCTAGCTCCAGGCTGTGGTCTTCCCAGTTCTGATTCACCTGCCTCAGAGACACTTGTACCTTATCAGCCATCTACCCACTATGGTTAGCTGACACAAACCCCTCAAACCCAGAAAATCAAAACTCTAGACTTTGTAATTATCAGTCAGTTTTATATAACAATAAATTCTCAATTCACATGATGCCCACACAATAAATTCTATGTCAACTGATAAGGATACAAGCTGCCCACCTAGATTAGATAAGTTATCTCAATTATTCTATCCTTTTATAATATTCATAGCTACCTGTGACTATATAAAGCCATGTGGATGAGGTTCATCCTCTTTGCCCATCTTTTCCTCTCTTCCTGTCCCAGTCGCTGTCTCTCAAACTCTTATCTCCCTTTTCCTTTTTCCTGTCCAATTACAGGTTTCTTGTTGTATTAATATTTAAATTAATTGAGAGGAAATTCTGCGGCATTTCACCCTTTCTGTCCAAATAAAAAACTTTTCTCTCAAATATAAATTGAGCACCACTATTACCATTTTGTAATTATAAGATATAAAACACACCTAATACCCAGTCCATCATTTTTGGCAGTTATCTAGAATAGTTATCTCTCCTAACTTTAATGAATAGGCTTATAATTCCATATCTGCCCTCGTTCAGTTTGTATACTATCTGAAAATTATCTTCGCAAAAATGTTTTCTCAATGCTAAATAGCCTGAGTAGGCTATGAGACTATAATTAGTCAGAAGTCTGAGAATGACCAATATTATCTGAAAATATAGGAAGCCTAACAGTTTCCAGAACTGAGGGAAGTTGTAGAGACAGCTGCCTACCAATAAAGACCTTGTATGTCAAGAATTTGGAGCATCGGTCTTCAGTCTTCTGGCCCAGGATCACCTGACATACCTAGTATAACAGCAATTATTAAGGACTAGCTTATTCTGTCTTGGCAGAACTAAGCTTTCCTAACCTCTAACTTGTGTCCTCTCAAGAACGGTGCAGGTCTTTAGAAGAAATAGGCAATTTCTTCCCAGTGGCCACCTAACCACAAAGTACTACTCCTTTGGAAATAAAGATGCTCAGCTGCTTCTTTGCATCATGAAAGGGAGCTGTTAGGAGCAGATATGTCTCATCAACAAGTGGATGGGAAAGTTGAGAATGAGCTTAGAAAGGGTATTAAGTAAGAGTAATCAGAATGCATTATCTGCATGTGGGAAATTGTCAAGGAATAAATTAATCAATAAATAATTACTGAGAATATACTTAAAGATGTAAATATAGTTGCACATACTACCAATGTGCAGAAGATCCAAAATTGTCTAAATTTAGTTTGAGTAATACTGTTGCCTTAAAATAATGCCATGTACATAAAATTCTAGTAAGTAGATACTAATACACTGATAAGATATCTACTGAAGTAGATATCTGAACAAGGATTGGGAGACAAATACAAACAAATTTTGATACAGAGTCCATCATCTTAAGCAGTAGATCACCACCCCCTCAGAGGTATCTGAATTTGGAAGTCAAGAGATAGTTGGCAACAACAACAAAAAATGTGTCTGACCATGAAGTAATATGAAAATGTTTAATAGTAAATGCTCAGTGAATCTGAGGTTTGGGGGTTAAAGCACAAATGTTGTATCATGGGACATTACTACAACATTGGTTGTAAGTAAACACCATCTGTAGTTTGCATTACAATTGTTCCCAAGCCACATAATGCCAGCAAGTTACCTCAGTTGGATGCAGATATAAAATATTGTATCATTGAATCATATTTGTTTTTTATTTTACTTAAAACATTTTCTGCTCACTATGAAACAATAATGTAATTACAGAAAACATAATTAATATTTTCTACAATTATTCCTCAGCATGAGTACAATAGTGTATTTTATGCTTGCAATTTGTTAGAATGCCTTTATTTACAAATTTTTATTTGAGGTACTAACTTGAGTGCCATAATAAAAATCACAAAATTAATTTTGACTTGGGATTAGAGAAGAATTCATAACAAATTTCGAGAAAGTCTTAAATAAATTTCTCTTATTTTGTAAGGCATATATTCAGCACATATTTTCTTTATATATTCATATAAAGAAAAATTCTTACCTTTCAATAGTATAAAGGCATGTCAAAATTTCTCTACATCTAAAAAATTGGAATGCTAGGTTTAATCCTTCATGCAGATATCAACAAAACAATGCATTAGTCTCTTTAATATGCAAATTTGACTTTGCTCCAACAAGTGAAAAATATATGTAGAAAAATATTATTTCAAAATACATTTCTTTACTATTTATTATGAGTAAATGATTAAGCTACCAGCCCCCCCCACACACACATATCCATATATATCCATAGTCAACTAAGTAGCCTATGTAAAGGACAGGCTTCTTATTCTAATTGTGGCATGAGTTCTATGAGCACAAATATATAAAACACCAAGAAAAAAAATCTTCAAATGCTCAACTTATTTTATGTCAATTATTGTAAATATTAGGTGTCAACAATAAATAGGATTATATATGCATTTAAATGACAAAATTTATATTTCATTTTGAAATCTACCCAGTTGATTAGGCATTAAGTGCTATTTAAGATTGCATTGCTGTGGGAAAATATCTGAAATTAACTAGCTGAAGAAAAGAGATAATATATTTTGGCTCATGGTTTCAGTACTTTCAGTTCATTGTCACTTAGAGTCATAGCATTGCAACAAAGCATAGCACGGAACCAGTGGCAAGCAGAGAAGAGAGAGCTCTCCACAACCTCCAGTCACAATCAGCAGCCACATGTGAAGATTCACCACTCCCTGCCGCACTATCTGAAAGAGACTGTGTCTTCAGAACATTCGAGACACGCTGTAGCTACACTTTAGATCCAGTCTGCATCAAATTCTCACCTTCACATATTTATTGTTCCATAGATGCTTAAGTTGCAACTAAATCTGTGACTAAACCATTGTTTAAAAACAAAAATCATGGGATGGGAAGATAGAGATGATGCAAAATGCTTGCAGTTCAATCATAAGGACATGAATTTGGATTCCCAACATCCAGATAAAAAGCTGTGTCAGATGATCCATTCCTGTAATCCTAGTTGTAATCTTAGTGCTTGCATGGAGACAGACAGATTCCTAGTGCTCACTAGAAAGCCAATATCATCAAATTGGTGATCTCCAGGTCTACTGAAAGACCTTTCGCAAAGGTAAATGTTGGCAGTGATTTAGGAAGGCATGTCATGTTGACCTCCAGATTTCCCAGCACATGTACATTATACACACACACACACACACACACACACACACACACACACACACACACATATATATACATGTGGTCTGTGGTCTAGCACACATGTATGCACAGTGTTTTATGTACTGTCTGACCTTGGCTCTATGCTCATAGCTCATGGAATATCTAACATAAAGAGCATAGTTCATGTGCTGAATATTTTTCTTATTTAATACTGAATTTCAAAAAACAAAACAGCAGTGATGGCTTTCTTTCTACCTTTAACACCTCTTTGTGGAAAATTGGAATCATTAAATATTTCTTCTGACATAATTTTATGATAAATATTACCTAAAATATATTTGTTTTGTCTTGCCAACAAGTGTGATTTTCTTTTTATTTTGCATTCTGTGTCTCTGGGTTTGCTGTTGTAGTTGTTGGTCTTTTGGTTTGTATCTGTCAATATGGAAGTCCCCTAGATGAAGTTCCTGTCTTGTACTTCTCTCTATCTGTTCTTGCTGCTTTATAAATATGTATAAGCAGTGTGACTTCAGTGGTAATACCTCCATGGTCTGGCAGAAATTCCAGGATCCTGAAGGCTTGGTTACAGTTACATTACCAGAAATCCGTGGGCTGTTAGTGCATTCTGGGATCCAGACTCAAAGGTCTGACCTAGGATAACTTCTGTGTTAAAACTTAGCATCCTATATCAACTACTTCTATTCCTTGCTTCATGAACCACCCTCTTACCTGCTTTACTTTTTTACTTTACTGTTCACTCCTCCATTAAATCTTTCTCTCCTTGAAGGAAGCTGTGTATTTTTCCTTTGTCTCAGCATCTAGCCTGGCTCATTTCCCTCATATATGGGTCAGGGGCCTCTGTACCTCTTCCAATATATATATATATATTTGAAGTGTTATTTCCTACCATATTTATCTTGGACTTACTGGACAAATAGATATCAAGTGTGGTTTTGTTGGCAGCAGGAATGTCTACATATTTGAAGTCTTCATTGTACTCTCCCTCCCTCCTGCAATTAAGCTACATCCAAAGATCTTCACAATTTCCATTTTTAATGCCTATAAATTTATTCCCTAAAGCAAATACTTATTATCTGATGCATGTTGTGTTTAGCAATATTTCTGTTTACGGGAAAAATCTCATGCAACTCCTATTATAGTAAAATTGGCTTATTAACATTGACAAAACATCACATCTGCTATGGTAAGTCCCTAAGGAACATACATGGCATGCTCTAACTTCAATTACATAAAACCTTTTTGTTCAGTTAAAAACAAAACTTCTTGTTCTAGTTCCAAGGAACTTCATATAATTTTATACCATTTCTTATGCCAATTGTTTGATTCTAATAAGCTTAGATATTTATTAAGTCTTCCCAGTGTGCACTTAAAGTCTATTCGCAGAAAGACAACTCTACTGTCTTTTGTATATCTGTTTAAATGTATTAATTTTGCTTGTGAAGATAAAATTAAACCATGTGCTGCTTAGTGTTCCTTCTTCCAAATCCTCCTATGTAGCCCACTATACCAAATTTATGGTCAATTTTACTAAATTTTGTTATAAGATTACATGTATATGTATGTACTTATCTATTATTAGCTATCTATACAAATTCCACCTGTGCTGCCCTTATGTTACTTGTGTGTATGTTATCAGGGCTGACTGTTCTGTGTCAGATAACAAATTGGTATGCTTCTTTTTCTTTGGGAAGACTCTTCTCCCACTCTCAACATTTGCTTTTCTCAACATTCTTTTGTTGCCTACAGCTCTTTGTGTAGTGTTAATGTCTCCTGTGATTTTACCTGTAAAGTTTGGTAAGGCTATTGATGTCATTGTTTAGCACATGTATAGTCAATAATGTTTATGCTATAGCTTCTAACATTTCTAGGAAACACAGTCTCACAAATATCCAGGTCTTCTGGATCACACAATATTTCAATCTATTCTTCTAGAGTAATCCTTGAGCCATATTTGAGGCAGTTGGTTTGCCAATGTTGCTCTCGAAACTGGGTCCCAAACTCTGCATTTTGATTGGTTGTTGTTCTCTGTAATGATCTGTTACAAAGGCAGGTTTCGATGATAAAAGGTGAGAAATATACTTATCTGCAGGTAAAAGAACAAATATTAAGACTGTAGTTAAGGACAGTGTTATTTTAGTTGTGTTGCTTACAAGTTTTTACAAGATCCACGAGTTCACTAGTTCCAGGTAATTGGCTATGTTTTCAGTATCTGGCATGTTTTCCTCCTTATTGAGTGGGTCTAAATCAAATTTGAGAGCTATTGGCTAACAAAAAAGTGTTCATGCCACAAATATACCCTTGGAGTTATTATACTATTTTATTGTAGATCATAAGCGTCATAGACTGGTAGGACAGGTGGTTGGTTCTCTTCATTGGATGCTTTCATGCAGTCTCTTGGAATCTTGAAAACTTGCTCTCAGGGAAGAGGTTTGCAAGTCTGTTCCAGTTTTGAGATCTGGGTGGGGGGGGTGTCCTGAGTCAAAGATGCATGCTATCTTTGACAGTCAGGAATTAGTTTTTTATCTCTGGAGCCCAACCAAGGGCAGTATCAATAGTAGTCTATAATATTTTGGGAATCTCTTGGACAGACTGCAGGTTTCTTATTCCATGTACTGTATTTCTTATTAGGTGGCCTTTAACTCGTGGGCAGAAATTGTCAGCTCAGGTGGGAAATTTCCATTTAAGCAAATATATGTATTTTTATAGAGAGAATTGCATATACTATAGTTTTTTTTAGGAAAATAATTAGTAGTATGGTTCTCTGAAGCTTTTTGAAGACATATTTTCTGTTGCTTTATTCATTCCCTCCATTTTTATCACCTTCCTCCTCCCATATTAGAGTCCCCACCTTCATTTTCTATTTTCTCCATCATATTCTTATGTGAATCTATCTACCCTCTATCCCCTACTCTGTGCTATGGCACTAGTATTTTACCTTCCTATTGTCTGTGTTTACTCCAAGATATGTACTCACATCTAAATGTATGTAGCTTGAAGCCTCCAGTGAGGGAGAATGTGTGACATTTGTCTTGCTTATGTAGCCTTCAAAGTCTACAAAATGTTCAACTACTTATCTCATAATTTATATCATGTCCATAGTAAGTTTTGATCTACAGTAATTTACTTTTCCTCTTACAATATTTTATGTTTTATCCCCCATGCATACCATTTTGGTTTGTAGTCCTTTGTTCTCAGAGTCTGCAATACAACATTTGGCATGGTGTTGATAAGAGTCAAAAAACAAAATATAAGCTAAGTATGGTAGCACTTCTCTGTAATCCTAACAGTGAGACATCTAATGAAGGAGGATTTCACCCAATTGAGAGCAGTTGGTTGTAAATTAAAACCCAGAGTAACAAGAAAGCAAGAAAGCAAATGGAGAGTCTTGAGTTGTTTGTTATGTGTTCATGAATACAGCGTGCACATTCTTTTATATGTACTTCAAAGTCATGTTTTATGTCTATATTTTAAAACATTTTAATATATTTTATTCTATGTCCTATTGTCTTGGGGGCCTTCCTTTGCTTCATGAACAGGTCTAAACCACAACACTTTGTAAATATGCTAGTATTATTTGCTATAAGGAATGTAAGCATCTGACTCAAATCACTCCTTTTAACAGAAGAGGCCTATTATACCCTAATCACTCAGTATAAATAATCGTACACTTACTGATTTATGGTGCATGTCAAACTGGAAAATGTGAAACAAAATATATACTTCTGTATATAGAACTAATACATCACAGCAATGACATACTGTCTTTTATAACCAATGTATCTTTGTGAGCTGTGTTGAAATTCTATGTCCACCTAAATCTGAAATGCACATTTTTGGATGTTGTTTTTGATGGATTGAGAATCCTGAAGGGGGAAAATATAATTTTTCTACATTTTGTCCTTGAAATTATTAATAATTATTAATTATTAATAAAGCATGTTCTAGAATAAGATGCATAATTTGCATAAATCAATATATTGACTTAAGCATTCTTACGAATAAAAGGACATTTTGCTTATTTAGCTTTAGTATAGAGAATAGATTCAGCAATATTTCGATAAAGATTCCTCAAAGTCTGAGATAAAATAAGCTTCTTAAAACTTTTATCAATATTGTAGGCTACAGATATGTATAAATGCACATATAACTGATTTAATCTGTAACATTAAAGTATAACATACAAATTTCTGAGTATATTGCATGACATTAACAGAATGCTCAAATGCTGAATATGTATTATGCCCGTGAGTTATATTGAAAATGAATATATTTACAAAGTATAACAAGTTTCACAACTGTACAAATCACAGAATTTGGAGCTGCCAAGATGGCTCAGTGTAAAAAACTGGAAATCAGGCTTAACACCTGAATGCAATGCTTGGAATCCATATAGTGAAAGAAGCGAACAGACTCAAGCAAGTTGTCCTCTTACTTAAAAATATACATGGTGAGATGTATACACACACACACACACACACACACACACACACAAGAAAAAGAAAAAGATACACAGAACAGATTTTTAAGAATTTCCATCATTGTAAAACTTTTCGTTGACAGACAACCAATCTAAACTAACTTTTCTGGTTCTTGGTGTGTGTGTGTGTGTGTGTGTGTGTGTGTGTGTGCACGTGCGCGGTGTGTGTGTGTGTGTGTGTGTGTGTATGTGTGTGTGTGGGGTGTATAATTCATTTGGCCTTTTATTTTTCCTCCATGACCTTTTAATCAACAGTCTGATTTCTGCGACTCTAGGAATTTTGTGTCACTTGGTTCAGTGCTATTCTAGAATCCGATAAAGTGTTATGAAGTTTGATGCTATTTGAAGGAACTTGGGTTCATCTTCCCCTGAAGCTTTGAAAATGAGAAGAAAAGCCTTTCCTATATTTGGAAGTGTCCGGGCAATGAGAAAAGGGTAACAAAAATCACCGTAGAGTAGTATTTGTTCGATTCAAAAGACAGTCTGCTATTTTATGGGCCATTTTATTCTTTGACCGGCTTCCCTGGAGAGATTCAAATACAGAGGTTTGAAATACGCCAGGTTGAAAGGCTGAATATGTCAAGAGTATGGATCACTGAAGCAATAGCTTCATCTTGCAGCTTAATTTTCTGGCTGGAGCACTCCACAAATGAACAGAGGCTTCCCTGCTTCTGCTGCTGCTCAGACTCTAGGCTATCAGTGCATCTCCACGGGGATCAAAACATTTCACCAGACCGAACCTCCGTGGGGAGGCTTCTCCTCAACAGATGCTTCTAACCAAACCTACAATTTTCGCTTTGCAAAGCTTTACATAGTTTTATTACTTCCTCTACAGCCTGAGCTCAGAGAAGTAAGATGTAAACAGATTTTGCAGAACATCTTAAGCACCGAGAGATCATCGATTTCACTGCATAATGTAGAGTTAAAACAGGTGTAACTCTCGATCTGTTCATTTTAAATAATGTCTGCTCATTTCAAACAGTGTATATCTGTATCTTTTGAGTTTTCTTCTGTGTTTTTCAATATTGTCATTCTCTTGTCTCCCGAGGAAAAAGCACAAAAGTTGAAATCTGTATTGTTAAGCATGTGAAGTGATTCGATAAAGTTATTTGTAAAAATCCAAAATGGTTCATTTGCAAACTTTATTGGCTATCAATAAATGTACTTCATAACATTATCACTGGATTGCATTGCATAATGGAGTCATGGAGTTAAAGTTCAATGTAAGAAATTTTATATTTATAAAAGAAAGAATTTTCACCCTGGAATTTTCATATCTTTTCCTACGCTAAAATACACACACACACACACACACACACACACACACACACACACACACACACACACCAAAAACAAGATGTGCCCTAAACAGCTTACTTTAATGGTATTTTCAAGGAATAATATTTCTAACCCACATACTAGCACAAATTACTTCCTCAAGAGTAAAAAAGTGAATAATCAGGATTTTCAAGTAAAATCTCTTTGAATTGTAATACTTAGGTTTATATAAAAATACTAGAAAAAATAATATTATAGATGGGAACATTTTGAAAGAAGAGAGGGGAAACACAAACAAAATGTACATAATATTTTCATGGAATGTTCAATGAAAGGCCAAAGTGATTCATGTGAATTAGTAGTGCCCATTTTCCGACAGCAACAGCAAAGCTCTGTGTAAGTTATGGAGGCAAATGTCAGAGAATGAGAACTGGGCAGCAAGTAAAAGTCTATACACTGATTTTGTAATAACAATGTCAGGAAACCTGATGGTGAAACGTGAGGTACAGAAGAAAAGTCAGTAAAACAAAATGTGTCTCCTTATGTGGAGACATTGTCAAAGACATAGCCATTGTCAAAGATATAGCGAAAACATTGAAAGCCGTGCATTATTTCGACTGTGCACATAATCAGTTTTATTCATGCTAATTGTGCATGAGTTAATATGTTTATATCATGTATATAATACAAGCTACAAAGACACATGGGAGGTCAGTATATGTAACAACAAACGAACAAAAAGAATAGAATAAACACACATATTATAATTACTCCAAATTTTGGCGACTAGTTTGTTCTTTTCAGCCCACACTCATTGAGCGTTGTTATTCGTAAGCTGTAACAAGATCTTCAGTGTGTTTCCTTGTTTAATTTCTGTCCTAAACTACCTCTCAAAGGTCAGTGAGGAAGAAAGCTGAGCTACACAGACTTAAATATTTTGAATTTCTTATTCATGTTTTCTTTGTAACAAAAGTCTCAAGCCCTTCTCCTGTCCCAGTGTATGGCCAGAGTGGCTCAGCTGTTGTTGATTCTATTGATCTGCTCTCAGAGAATCTTGAAGGCCATTTGCATAAACAGGATTCTGGGAAGTCTTGTCCTGCCATGCTAACTATTCAGCAGACATATAAGATGCAGGGCTAACCAGTCACTCTATGTCACAGAAAAGCCTGTTCTGCCACATGTCTTCTCCCACTCAGTCCTGTGTGCTGCTTCACGTCAGATTTAGTTATGCACTCTGTTGTGTCTTGATTCTGGATACCTATTTATAGAGCAAAGGTTCCATGACTAAAGGGGTGTCGATGGCCTTTCTTATGCGGCTTATCAGTATCAAGAAAGTTACCTCTCTATTTCCCTTTTATATTGAGAATTCCTATTTTGCATAAGTGTAGAGAAAGTGTAGTGGCTATTCCTGGTTGTCAACTTGACTATATTTGAAATGAACTACAATCCAGAATTGGAAGGCTCACCAGTGAACCTAATCTGGAGACTGGGAGATAGAAGTTTCTGATCTGGATCTTGGTATGGAGATCTTGAGACACAGTGGTGATTGAATCCAGAAGATTAAGACAGGGAGATCTCTGAGTCCAAGGTCATCTGGGATTAAAGGTGTGGTGGCACACACCTTTAATCTGGGCTACACCTTCTGCTGGGGACCATATAAGGACATTGGAAGAAGGGAGTCTGGCTCTCGCTCTTTCGCCTTCTTGCTGTGTGGGACTCAGCAACTGCTAGATCCTTGGACTTCCATCCACAGCTACTACTGAACCATTGTTGGGATTTGGACTGCAGACTGTAAGTCATCAATAAATTCCTTTACTATATAGAGCATATCTGTAAGTTCTGTGACTCTAGAGAACCCTGACTAATACAGAAAGCAACACAAAAATCATGGTGGAAATTTAAATTATTGTTAATATAAAAATATTAAAGGTTAAACTTTTGTTTTTTACAAAAGTGATGTTTTTCCCTTCTAGAACAGATGATACAGTAGTGAAAGATATTTCTGCAAGCTTGAAATTCAAAAACAATTTTTGGCTTGCTACAGGGTTCCTCTGTGGAATAGACTCTCTGAGGACCACATGACATGGATGGCCTCATTTGTATCCAGTACTTATCATTCCTTTTATAAAGTAAAGTTACCCTAAAGATGCATGTCACCTTTCCTATCACATGTACATTTACATTCCGCTGCAATATTGTGTTTACTTAAGCACATCCATGATGTCTCTTCTGAAGTTTCCTAAAACCAGGCACAGAGGGAAGATAATTTCATTCTGGCTATTTTCTCTGTGGTGTACTGCTGCTTGCTTCAACTGGGAGGTAGCACCATGCCATTCTCTTTCAGAGATGTCTCCTGAGGAAAATGGGGAAAGTCAAATGTCAGCATCAACTTTCCTACATACCTAGGATGGAAAACTTAATACCAGGTCTTTTTATGACTTATACTTGATGTTGTAAAAATCATACATGTGATGTGGGATGTGGGAAAAAGAAGTTTGTGGGGATTTTTGTTTGTTTATTTGTTTATTTCAATAAGGATAGGTTTTAAAAAAACATGAAACTGAATGAGGTTTTTTTTTTTTAATTTTATTTTATGCCCCATACTTGTTATTACTACAATTCCAGGGGCCTCTGCATGCCTACTACCCAGTCCCCAACTAAGAAAATAAACATATTTCCTTTTCAGAAAAGAGAAAATCATTGATTAAGTTCTATAGGGGTAGCAGGCCTTATGTCTTCTATGTAGATGGTAATATATATACATAGAACAATTTTCTTATTAAGTAAATATATTTTCTAATTTGCTGAAGAAAATCATTAAACACACATAGAATTCTTCTCAATTACAGAATACTGACTATTAAATTGTGTAATTTTTGTTTAGCCTACAGATGTTTAGGCACACATATTGGCAATGTCCTTTTTTGAAAAGTGCCTTTGTCTAGCACTCCATTATAAAGAGTTGCAGGATACAATCTATAAAATGCCTCTATTCCTCATGATAACATTGGCCTTGTTTCAATAATAAACCTTGCCTGATAATTTGATACTAATGAATAAAGAGTGTGTGTGATAAATAATGAAGAGGAGAACTGAGAGGAGGGAAGCAGGTGGGTAGGAAGGGAGAACTTGCCTCAAACTCCAGAACTGGAGGAAGACCATATCCTTTGCCTGCAAACTAGAGATCTCAAAAAACCAATACAATAATTCAACATGAAACTGAAGGCAGAAAAACCATGAGGACGACAGAATAAATACCAATCCAGACTGATAAGTCAAGGCAAAACACCAAAGGGCTGCTAGGTTTATTTTTGTATTTTCAGTCTTCCAGCATGAAATTTAGTGGATGTATGTTACAAACAGAGTACAGATTAGCATGTGCCTATGAGTTTTGTTATCTCTCATTCAGTAAGTTAATCCAACTCGAAATTGTAAATTTGAACAAGTTGTTCAGTCATATTTTATGATCTTAATATACTCCCTCTCAGCAGTTCACAGCTACAGAATATTAGATGGTAGCAAAATAGCAACAACCATGGCAAACAACAATGATGATGTCCATGACAATGATAAAACAATCCAATCATCATTTTAAACCAAGTTTTCCCCTGGCCTGACCTGAATTCCTGGTTTCATCCTAAATTCATGAAATCATTGAACTTTAAGATATCCCTTCCGAGTATATGCTCTCCTCTTGAAGAATCTAAAATAATTTTTAATTCTACACATATTCTAATGAATATATATATATATATATATATATATATATATATATATATATATATTTGTACATACTGACAATTTTCAAAGAAACCTAACTTCTATAAGAATTGAGTTCAAATCTCTGCAACATTATGTTCCTTGCAGGAGTCTCATGTGTGAACTGATTGTATATTAATACAAAGCAAACATATAGCAGCTTAGAGAAAGCCTACAGAAAATACAGCATATGCATAATAAAACAGGATTGTGCATGGTAGTGTGCATTATTTCATTCAAGTACTGCATTTTTAAAAGTACTATGATATTAAATCCTGGCATAAAATATGTGCACAGCTCATAGTTGTAAAGCCTATATCTAGGATTCAAGCTGAGAAACTATCGTCATAAGGAATTTAGGTAAATACCATAGTGAATTCTTGATATGTTTTCCATAAATGGAATGATCTCAGTTGAGAGACTGTGGTGAAATAAGCATTTGCCCTAGATCTTATTTCCAAATCTAACACTTAGTCCTTAAGTGACTTTTAGCAAAATACTCTATAAGATTCAGTGCCTTCATTTATGTAATTAAAAACTATAAAATCAAAACAAGCCATAAAACTTCATTGTTTTACTTTTTAATGACATAATGGACATTTGATATATTTTTTTTATCTATCTGTACAGTAGTCCTTCACAGCAAATTTTATGCACTAAGGTTTGACAACAAACTGCCCAGTGCACTCATTGACTATAGCCAAACATGTTTAGATCTACAACAATGCACCTCAGGAATTGATAGCAATAAGCACAGTGAATTATTTTTTAAAAAAAGTCTGACTTCTTCCTCCTCTCAAATTCATAGTAATTTGCTGCTTGTTTGTTTTTGTTTTTATTCATTTGGAATGGTCACATGCCAATGTATGCTTGTGGAATCTAGTGGAGAACTTGTAGGAATTAGCTTGCTTTTTCTGGTACATAGGTCCTCGATGGAACTTAGAAGTTACATGTTTATCTGCTTAATCAAGTCAACAGGCCCCCAAAAGTTTTGATTTTAATCTGACTGTACGTAGTTTTACCATTGATATCAATAATATTTGACAATTGGATTTGATTTTTCTATTCATTTTCTATGTTGGTCGAGTGAAAGGAGAGGTATCTATATTGTGTCATATAAGAGGTAACTGTGGATTTGGTAGTTAATATATGCTTCTTGACGTGTTCTTGTGTTCTGACTGATCCAAGATTTACATTAAAAGTAATAGATTGTAAATTTGTCTAGTAAAAGTGTAGCATATGTATTATAAAAAGGACCAACCTAGGATCCATCCCATAATCAGCCACCAAACACAGACACTATTGCATATGCTAGCAAGATTTTGCTGAAAGGACCCTGATATAGCTGTCTCTCATGAGGCTCTGCCAGTGCCTGGCAAATACAGAAGTGGATGCTCACAGTCATCTATTAGATGGAACACAGGGCCCCCAATGGAGGAGCTAGAGAAAGTACCCAAGGAGCTAAAGGGGTTTGCAACCCTATAGGTGGAACAACAATATGAACTAATCAGTACCCTCAGAGCTTGTGTCTCTAGCTGCATATGTAGCAGAAGATGGCCATCATTGGGAAGAGAGGCCCCTTGGTCTTGCAAACTTTATATGCCCCAGTACAGGGGAACGCCAGGGCCAAGTAGGGGAGCAGGGCGGGGGAAGAGTATAAGGGACCTTCAGGATAGCATTTGAAATGTCAATGAAGAAAATATCTAATAAAAATGCAAAAAAAAAGGACACGTGTTAAAAACCAGTAGCTTAACCAGAAGCACATAGTCAGATGACAATGCAACAATACCAGGGTGCACTCAAGTGACATTGGGCATCTACAATTTTTAGCACTTTGATCTGTCATCTATTATTGCAGAAGTCAAATTTTCTTTAAATTCAGACAGTTATCTATCATATTTGTTTCTCTGCTTGGCTATAAGATATGTAAGTGAAAACATACATGAGGCATAGACATTTAAGATCCATTGAAGATTCCAGGTAACTATGGGATTATTAATTATTCTAAGAGAAATTTACCCATTAAAATAAGAAAGGCAACACTATTAATATTAATATCATAGTGTGAAAATATAGATATTTGGTCATTGTGTTCTCAAAACTTATTTTCTGAATTTTATATTACTAATAATTTTATCAATCATTTTTATTTATGTTAAAATATCAGTCAATTGCAGATATATTAGTCAAATACAATAAAAGTATAAAATGTAAAGCAATATTCATGAGCCTTTTAGATATTATATAGTCTGAAATAGTTCTATAACAATTTGATTGCATTCATTAATGGAAGAGATACTAGAACACAGTTAACATAAAGGAACAAGAAATTTTCAAGCAGGAAGGCAGCAGGGTAGGGGAAATTAGAGAATCACAAAAGACTTAGCCAAAATGGAGGTACATAACAATGCTATTTGGAATTAACACAGGATAATTTTAACTAGTGTATTGTAGAACACAGGGAAGAAAAAAGTAATAACTAGTTTGTATAAGGATAAAAATTAGAAAGAGAAAACAGTAGTGACTAGGTTTGACATAATATAAATAAATCTTATGGTAAAAAGTGCATGTATGGGGCTGGTGAGATGGCTCAGTGGGTAAGAGCACCCGACTGCTCTTCCAAAGGTCCGGAGTTCAAATCCCAGCAACCACATGGTGGCTCATAAC
>NC_034591.1:81014735-81019268 GCF_900095145.1 Mus pahari
CTTCCTTCCTTCCTTCCTTCCTTCCTTCCTTCCTTCCTTCCTTCTTTCCCTCCTTCCTTCCTTCTTTCCTTTCATCCTTTCTATTTTGGGGGACAAACAATATGTCTGTTAGTATAATTAACCTATATGTACAAATTTATCCCAAGGAGAGATTTCTTGCCACCACTATAAACCTAACAAATGTCCATGACTTGTTGATCCCAGTTCTGGGGGGAAATATATTGTTGCCTTCTAAATGGTCACACAGTCAAATAATCTTCTAAATATTTATATTTATACCCACAGATTTATGTTGTTCTGACCTTTGCCAAAGAAGGTTATTTTTCAGGGAGTAGATGTTAACCAACAGTCTCCTAACTGACAAAAATGCTAAGTAGAAATAACTCAAAGTACTCAGTTGTGATAAGTTGACCATCTCAACCTTCACTATCCAAGCGTAAGGTACCTTCCAAAGAAGTGGAAAACAGAGTACAAGATCTGGATTGTGGGGAGAAAAGCTGTGAATTGCTAACTCTGGGCATGACATGGTTGTTAAGGCATCAACTCATGGCATCCTTGATTACCTGCACAAGCCTGTATGAGGTCAAGGCTGTCAAATGCTTGCATGGATAAGGGAGAAGTCCCCAAGGGTCAAGAGAAGCTATTGGATGCTGAGAGAGAAAAAGACACCCTCCTTTTGGGGAGTGACTTGTGGTAGGCTTGTCATGACACCCTGAGTGGTTCCATACCTGTGTGAATATGGATAACACTAACTGTACTCAGGACATGATCAATATAAAAAAATAGAAATAAAGTGTGATGAGTGACAGTGTAGGAAGCAGTAGTGAGAATTGGAAGATGGTGCTTGTAGATGTATTTGATCAAAATATCTTTTATAATATATGACATTTTTAAAGAATACGTAAAACTCTTTTTAAAATGGAAAAATGTATATCTACATCTTTGTTATGCACAACTGCTGTTAGTAATGTCTCATGAGTTCACTGATATAGAAGTAGGACCTAAAACAATTTTGTCAGTCTACAAATGTACCTTTTGAAGTCTAAGAATGGGTATTGTTGCCCAATTAAATTTACCCTTAATTCATTGTGGCTGTTTATAGCCTTATATGTCTGATAGCCATAATTTCTGTATTATAAAATCATCAAATAGGAGGGACCCTTGAGTTCTAATAGTTCTTGTTTGTTTCTTAGGAGATATGGCCTCCTGTGTCCTGACAAATGTGCCTTGGTAGAAGATCTAAGAATGGTCCTTACTTCACTTTCCCCATGGATTCCTTCTTCGTAAATAATACATGAGAAATTCATTGAATTAAATTCTGATTATAGTTCATTTAATATGTCTTTCCCATTTAATATAAAACTAAACTCATGATTTTAATATAAATCATGAGGACAATTTATTATAATTGGAGCAGACAGAAGATGTATACATAGCGTTCATTGGTATTTTCAGAGTGAAGCATTTGGCTTTTGAACCGTTTATTTGCTTCAGCTTTTACTCAAAACACATCTGTATTGTAAGCTACAGTTGCAACATTAAGCTTGGAAATTGGTAAATTTTAAGTTTTCTTGAACTTTGACTTTGAAAAATCATTGATTTCTCTGGGGAGAAATGGCAATTACTATTAGAAAAGTATGATTGTGCACTGGGGATTTGAGACACATCAACATCAAACTTCAAATATAGATTCCTATGCCTCTGAGTACTTTTGTATCTTTTAGGCATTCTTATTTTTTTCTATAATGTTTCAAACTCACCATTATAATTTTTAGGCTATGTCTTACTGTAAGATTAGTGGAGTACCTATTTGGGATGCATTTTTACCCCAAAAGACAAACATAATTAATAGTGCTCTGAGAAATGACAAATATGCAGCATTTACGTATATAAATTTCTAGTGTTGTATTTATTGGACATTTGTGTTTAACTTAGTAGATAAGCTCACACACATCTATTTTTTCTACTTTTATGTATCTATTATCTATATTCATATTCTCTTTATATGTGCATTTACAGTATTTCTTTCTATGTTGTGATAAACAAAATTTCAAATAAGAACCTCCTCAATTATATTTATTCATATATATATTTATTCATTTATATATGTACACGTACATATTTAAAATCATCAGACACATTTTTTAAACTATATGTATAACTAAGAAATACTTTTCTGTTTAGGTAGCGCATTTCCCAGGGAATGTATTGTTAATCCCAATGGGCCCAATTTAAAACTATGGACCCATAATATCATGCATTAAATAAAGCAATATATCATTTCTTAAACATAGTTCTCAAGAAAAATTCAACCCATAGGAATAAGACAGTAGGATAGAATGAATAGAATGTTCTCTATCAGCCAATATTTCTCAAGGTCTTAGAAACAATATATTTCTAATATTTATTTCATTTTTAAGTATGTATCTATTATCTATATTCATATTATCTTTATATATGCATTTCCAGTATTCCTTTCTATGTTTTGAAAATCAAAAATTCAAATAAGGACTCCCTCAATTATATTTATTCATATATATGAATAGATATGAATAGAAATGAGTTCATACCGGAATTTATAATGTTTTCACTCTCCTTTGGGAAAATACACAATATTTGAATAAAGAAAAAGATTTTATTGGAGTGATATCGAAAAAAACAGAAAAAGACACTATATTCACCAACTTGATCTCATTTTAAGCAATATGCTATACTAGCTTATTTATATTCCCAAGCTCTTGCCTCATACAGAGAAAACTCTATACATTAAGTTATTTCTGTTTCAGAGATGATTCTGGCATTTCAATGATCTCTAAACCATTTCCTAATTCACTCCCCAAACTGCAATTTTCTCATAACACACCTTGTTCAAATCTTGCCTGCCGCTCTTTCCATCATTGCCTTATGCAATTAGCATTCATTTTGTTTTTTAAAAACATACTTTAGCTATTATTTTAATGACCACCTGATATATCCATCTAATATTTCATGCGCATGACAATTTATATCATCTTTTCAAAAAAGATTATTACAAATTTCTTCTATATCCCATTTAATTTTGTCTACAACACTTACATAAATCTCAATTTATTGTGTGTTCGGGGTTGAGTCCTTCCACATTACAACGATCGTCTGTCTCTTAGAATGGGTTGCAAGCAATTTGCCAATGGAAAAGGTATATATTATACTTTTTTATACATTTAATATCTAAAATTTTGCTTGCAATAGTGTAGTATTATTGAAATAGTTGCGATAAATAAAAATGTGTATAGTTGTCTTAGTCCCTGTAATAGTGATGCTCGATTGTCTGCAACTCTGTAGTGTTTTTCGGCTACCGGATGACAGATAGCAATTCTCAGAAGTTCAGATTGCATAAACCGAGACAGTATTACATTAAAGGTCACCATCTGGACTTATTTCCAGTGCACTGCTTTATGAGGAATTATTACATCCCAAAGCTTTTCACTAATTCTTGAATTTGTTTTGGTTGCTAAAAGTTAAAAATTGTCATTGGAGACTTATAAAAGGCCAAACTAACAAGACTATGATACCATCGTTGCTCCCTAAGTATAGTTAACAAATTATACATGAGTGAACGGATAATATTAGTTTTAGATTTTTAATGAAAATTTTAATGAAATTTTGCAAGAAATAAATACAACCACTTATCTACTATTATGATTAGGCACAATAAGCAGACATATTAATAGAATGCAAACATTCAATAAGATAAAACTATAAAAGCTATTATTTGTTTTTTTTGTTTGTTTGTTTGTTTGTTTCCTGTGGGTCATTTCTTCTTCATGTTTTTCTTTATTTAATTTTTAAAACTCCAGATTTTACTCCCCCTCTCCCCATGGTCCACCATCTGACTGTTCCACATGCCATACCTCCTCCCAACCACCCTGTCACCACAAGAATGTCCCCACTGCCCGTCCCCAACCCAACCAGACCTCTAAACTGCCTGGGGCATCCACTCTCTTAAGGGTTAGGTGCATCATCTCTGATTGAAAAGACATGGGAGTCCTCTACTCTATGTGTGTTTGGTGCCTCATATCAGCTGGTGTATGCTGTCTGGTTGGTTGTCCAGTATTTGAGGTATCTCAGGAGTACAGGTTAATTGAGACTGCTGGTCTTCCTACAGGGTTGCCCTACTCCTCAGCTTCTTTCAGCCTTCCCTAATTCAACCACAGTGGTCAGCAGTTTCTGTCCATTTGTTGGGTGAAAATATCTGCATCTGACCCTTTCAGATGCCTGTTGGGTCTTCCACAGTGCGGTCATGCTAGGTCCCTTTCTGTGAGCACTCCATAACTTCAGTAATAGTATCAGGCATTGGGACCTTTCCTTGAGCTGGATTCCACTTTGTGTCTGTCACTGGACTTTCTTTTCCTCAGGCTTTTCTCTCTGTTCATCCCTGCAGTTCTTTCTTTCTTTGTTTCTTTGTTCGTTTCTTTGTTTGTTTGCTTGTTTCCTTCCTTCCTTCCTTCCTTCCTTCCTTCCTTCCTTCCTTCCTTCCTTCCTTCTTTCTTTCTT
>NC_034591.1:81019323-81057415 GCF_900095145.1 Mus pahari
TCCTTCCTTCCTTCCTTCCTTCCTTCCTTCCTTCCTTCCTTTCTTTCTTTTTTTTTTTTTTTTTTTTTTTTTTCCCGAGACAGGGTTTCTCTGTGTAGCCCTGGCTGTTCTGGAACTCACTCTGTAGACCAGGCTGGCCTCGAACTCAGAAATTTGCCTGTCTCTGCCTACCAAGCACTGGGATTAAGGGCGCGTGCCACCATGCCCAGCCCTGAAGTTCTTTCAAACAGGAACAATTATGGATCAGAGTTTTGACTGTGGGATGTTAACCGACTCCCTCACTTGATGCCCTGTCTTCTTGCTGGAGGTGGGCTCTATACTGTTGGGCGTTTCATCTAAGATACCTCCCTTTGAATCCTGAGAGTCTTTCATCTCCTGGGTCTGTTGTGCATTCTGGGGTTGCCCCCAACCTCCTACCTCCAGAGGTTTCCTGTCTCCCTGCTTTCTGCTGGCCCTCAAGGCTTCATTACTTTTCCCTCACCCAATACAAGATCAGACCCTCTCCCCAACCCCATCCCAGTCCACTTTCACTCTCAGGTCCTTGTCTCCCCACTTGTGATTGCTTTCTTCTCCCTACCAGTTTGGACTTAGACCCTTCAGCTTTTTGACCTTTTTGAGTTCTGTAGACTGTATCTTGGGTATTTTGTACTTTTTTGGGCTAATATCCACTTATGAGTGAGTACATACCATCCATGTCCTTTTGGGTATGAGTTACCTTAGTCAGGATGATATTTTTCTAGTTCTATCCATTTGCCTTCAAAACTCAGGATATCCTTGTTCTTAATAGCTGAGTAGTAGTAATTCATTGTGTAAATGAACCACATTTTCTGTATCTATTCTTCTGTCCTGGGGCATCTGGTTTGTTTTCAGCTTCTGGAGAACATAGTGGAACACGTGCCTCTGTGGCATGGTGGATCATCTTTTGGATATATTCTCAAGAGTAGTATAGCTTGGTCTTCAGGTAGATCTATTTCCAATTTTCTGAGGAACCTCCAGATTGCTTTCCGGAGTGGTTTTATGAGTTTGCAATCCCACCAGCAATAGAGGAGTGCTCCTCTTTCTCTATATCCTTGCCAACATGTGTTGTCCCCTGAGGTTTTGATCTTAGCCATTCTGAGTGTTATAAGGTGGAATCTCAGGGTCATTTTGATTTGCAACTCCACGATTACTAAGGACTTTTAATATTTCTTTAGGTGCCTCTTAGCTATTCAAGATTCCTCTGTTGTGAATTCTTAGTTTAGTTCTATACCCCATTTTTGAATGTGTTGTTTGGGTTTTTTGTGGTTAGCTTCTTGAGTTCTTTATATATTTTGGACATTAACCCTCTATTGGATCTGGGGTTAGTGAATATTTTTCCCCAAACTGTAGGTTGCTAATTTGTCTTATTGACTATGTCCTTTGCCTTACAGAAGCTTTCCAGTTTCATCAGGTCCCATTTATCAATTCTTGATCTTAGAGCATGAGCTGGAGTTCTGTTTAAGAAATTCCCCCTTGTGCCAATGTGTTCAAGGTTCTTTCCCACTTTTTCTTTTATTAGATTCTGTGTATCTGATTTATGATGAGGTCCTTCATCCACTTGAACTTAAGCTTTGTACAAGGTCACAAATATGGGTCTATTTTCATTTTTTTAAATACAAACAGCCAGCTAGAACAGTATCATTTATTGAAAATATTCTCGTTTTTCCCATTGTATATTTTGTTGGCTAAGAGATGTCCAGTGACCATATTTCACTTGAAAGTTAGATGTATCTTTAAATGTGTCCTTTTAGTTTTCTTTTTACGGTAAAATAGAAATTTATTCATAAAACAAATAGCATAGTTCCTCTAGTGCCCAGTGGATTTGACTCTAGATCTTACGTTCAAATTGAGATCACCAGATGCTAAAATCCTGCAGATAAAATACTGTGATATTTGTATTTAACCTTAGCATATAATCTCACATATTTTAAATCATTTCTGAATTCTTTATAGTATATAGCACAAGGGAAAGGCCTATGTAAGTAGTTGTTTTATTTTGTTATTTAAGGAATTGTGACAATCAAGATGCTTGTATGCAATCAATACAAAGAATGCTATGTTGAAATTTTTGGTGTGTAATCAGCAGACACAGGAGGTCTATGTTATTTTGAAAATTGTATATATGAGTACTTCTCTAAATGCACACACATGAAACATCAATATTACTCAACACAGTTAAAGATCTGCCGCTGTTTCTTTATTATAGTTGAAGGTAAGAAATTGTGAGTTTAAAATGGGTAATCAGAGGTATATTTTAGAAAAACAAGGAAGGAACATGTATAAGTAGCAATGAGAAAATTAGTTATTTGACATATCTGGGAAAGGAGAGTTTGAAGGCATCGATACAATAGTAATTAACTTGGAAATTTGTGAAATCATGAGGCTTCCACTATCTAAGCCCTGTGCAAGTATTCAACCCTGGGTTACAGATAAGACATAATTTGTAATTTCAGTATTTTGATCTAGATAACATGTGCACTATATTTGAGTTCAACCAAGGTGATAAGGAGTTGATAAAGAGGAGGAAAACAGTCAATGCTAAGAAATAAAGGCTTGGCCTGTCAGAGAAACAGTAAACAAGTTAACAGGGTGAGCACCAAGTAAACAAAGATGAAGAAAACAATAAATAAAACCAAGTATTAAACTGAGGCCAGGTAATAAAGGGTGTGGCTAATAAGCTATGAACTTTACTGTGATTGAAATTGATAGCCTGTTACTGAAAAATCTGAAACAAAGGCAGACATCACCTTACCTAGTTATGTTTACATTGATCTCTATGGTCAATTCTGTGAAAATGACTATAGTGTCTATGTTGGAGGCCACTAATAAGAAAGTCTTTGTTTGATCTATTCAAGAGATACATTGCTAAGCTGTATAGATATATCACAGGCTTGGTATATGTAAAGGCACCTGAAGATTCTGAGAATTTTGATCTTAGAAATAGTTGCTATCATACAAGCCTAAGGTTTGTTTTGCTTTTATTTGTTTTTGCTGTTTGTTTGTTTGTTTGTTTGGGGGAGTGTTGTCTTAGGCAATGGAAATATAGCAGGTTATAATCTGGAATTCTAAAAACATTAGACAAAATAAACCTTAATGAAGTATATAAGTGAGTACTTATGACTGGGAAGATAAGGTTGGAAGGCAACATTGTATAGAGGGAAAACATTTTTAAAATGTAGTATTTTTCTCAATATTGTTGCAAAATACCTGAAAAATTATTTTGGGATGTCAGGAATGGAGGGCTTTCTGTGACTTATGATTTTAGAAATTGTTCACAGCTGGATAATTCAGGTGATAGGAATGCTAGGGTGGTCACATCATATCTTCAATAAGAAAACAAAGAAAGCAGGGCTGGTACTATTGATTTCTTCATTTTATGAAGCCTGGGACCTTACACTTGGGATTGGTCCTGCCAACAGTCAGGTTTGGTCTAATTAAATTAAACCTCCCAGGACATGAGCACACGGACATGGCCAGAGGGTTATCTGACAGTGGTTACAAATCTTGTCAAACTAAGTATCAAAGTTAACCATTAAAGGTACAACCCTCATCATCTTGGCACATAAACACATATTTAGTTCAAAACATTCCATGCAAGCATCAAAATTTTCATGTTAAGTTCATAGTACAATAATATACTTAGCCAACCTCTAAAAGACCTCAGAATTAATCATTATTTAAAATGTAAGAAAGGAGTTTCTTTTGAGAGACAATCTCTTAGTATCTAAAAAAAAAAAATACCAAATACAATTTACATATCACAATAAGCAGTAGCACAGAACAAACTTTCTAGTTACAAAAGGAAGAAACAGTAAAAAGCTGACAGACAATAGGTCAGAAGTAGATTAAACTCAGCAAGTCACAGACAAAATCCTTCCAATCAGGCACACTGTTGTAGACATGTCTCAAGAGAATAAGATAGGCTGGTCACACTGAATCTACAATTAAAAGAAAAAGAATGGATTCTGGTGAACCATCCCGTTACTCCTTTATACTCCAAGGGAGAACCCAGCTTACATAATGAGCTGCCTATATTCAAAATTGGTTTTTCTTTCTCACTTAAATTTTTAAGGAAATGACCTAACAGATGAGCTTAGAATTTTTTCTCATAATTGATTCTAAAACCTGTCAAGTTGATAGTCAAGATTAATCATCACAGAAAAGACATGTTTTCTACAAAAATACTGTGCAGTATACAGTTATCAATAATATAATGTACACTTGGAAATTTTTGAAGGAATATCTGATAAATGTTATAACAGAAAATTATTAGGATAAATTGTGAGGATATGTTTATCACTTTAATTACAGCATGCACTATATAAAAACAACCCACTGTCAACCAAGATGGTGTTAAAATTAAAGTTTTAAAATATTTGTTTTTGTTTTTATTTAAAAAATATAAATATGTATATATCATGTTGTACTTGTCAATTAATATCTATTCAAATTGACCTAGTTATGACTGCTCACTGCTACCCGCCCCAAAGTTCTGGGTTCCTGAATGAAACACACACACACACACACACACACACACACACACACACACACACATACACACTAGCCTTCTATTTTAAGAGGTCTTATACATCTCAAAGGTTGGGCCATTCCAAAATCTCCATGTGGTTAACATCTCCCCTCTGATATTCCTGAATTATTACTTATTAAAATCTATATTACACTGTTGTTACCCTAGACCCAGTCAGGAAGCCCCAGCTCTTACATAATTGCTATGCTCTCTCTTCTACAGCTCTCAGGGCTGTCAGCTTCTTTCCTGACATGGTGGTTCTTGTCCTTCTTCTCTCTAAGACTCCTTTCCTTTGAATCCTAAAGTCCTTCCTCTCTCTCTGTGCCCAGCCATTGGAAAAACTTTATTTACCCATCAAAGCCAACTTGGGGCAAGAACTCTCAACATCTTCCATGTAGATTCTCATGCAATTTTGGGAACTCGATTAATGTAACACAAACATTAGACCAAATTCTCAATTCATCATGGTAGCCAGACAATCCAGGGAAGGGAAATGTATTCCACACATTAGTGCAGCACGCAGAAGGGTGCCACCATGTACTACTGTGAACAGAACTCAAGTCCTTTGCAAGAAAAGCAAATGCTCTTAAAAACAATTGCCACATCTCTCCAGCTCCCTATTTAATTTTTAAATAAAAACAGAACAAAACTAAAAAATTTCTTTTTCTCATCTGCACCCATCTCTCATTTAACACGTTAAGGTAAAATAAAAACTATATGACTGCAAAATTTACTTCTCTTCTGCACTGTGTAATTATTATATTTTTATAAATTTGTAACAAGCTAGAGTAATTGGAGAGGTCAGAACTTTCAATTGAGATAGTGACTCCATAACATCAGGCTACAGGGATGCCTGTGGGGAATTTTCATGCTTCCTAATTGTTGTGGAAGGGCCCAGATGCCTGTATACTATGTCCTCCATGGGGATATAGTCCTGGGTATAAGAAATCCAGGCACCTCTATCTTGGCTATATGGGTGTGCCCGTTCCCCTCCCATACCTCCAGCCTGCCAGTTTCCTAGGAGGTGTGCAGTAACAGGGACACATGTGAGACAACCACCGCAAAACTCAGGCTGTCTGGGACCTCCTCCCTCACTGAGGCCAGAAGATATGGGATCTATTCCTCCTGCCCAAGCCCCATCACCCTTCAATCCTGCACCTCCACAAAGGACAGATCCATGTGGTTCCTTCCCTTTCACATCCCACAGCATGCCTGTATCCAAGGATGTTCACCTTTATCAGGGACACAGGAGGTCTGCTATAACCAGTGACACAGGGGCTGTTCTCCCATTCCCCACAGGAGAGAGAGCACTGCTTGTCTTACATCAGAACTTGTCTGATTTTGACCTGTACTACAGAGCAATCGTAATAAAGACCACATGGTATTAGTACAGAGACAAGTAGGTTGATCAATGAAATATAATTGAAGGCCCAGAAATAAACCCACATACCTATGGACACTTGATCTTTGACAAAGAAGCCAAAACCATATAGTTGAAAAAAGAAAGCATCCTCAACAAATGGTGCTGGCCTAGCTGGCAGTCTGCATGTAGAAGAATGAAAATAGATCCGTATTTATCACCTTGCAGAAAGCTCTAATCAAAGTGAATTATGGACCTTAATATAAAAACCAGATACACTGAATCTAATAGAAGAGAAAGTTGGAAAGAGCCTCAAAGTCATTGGTACAGGGGAACATTCCCTGAACAGAGCACAAATGGCCCAGACTCTAAGATTAGCAATGATAAATGGGATCTCGCGAAACTGAAAAGCATCTGTAAGAGAAAGGAAACTATCAATAAGACAAAATGGCAACCTACAGATGGGCAAAATATTTTTTAAGAACCCTACATCCAATAGAGGGATAATATCCAAAATATATTAAGAACTTAGAAGTTAACCCACTGTCAACATTTCTGACCCAGAATTGTTCCTGTCTAAAAGAAATGCAGGGGCAAAAATGGAGAAAAGACTAAAAGAAAGGGTGTCCAGGGACTGGCCCAACTTGGGATCTATCTCATGGGTGGGCAGCAAAGTCTGACACTATTAGTGATGCTATGCTGTGCCCACAGACAGAAGCCTAGCATGGCAGTACTCTGAGAAGCACTACCAGCACCTAAGACAAATGCAGATACTTACAGCTAATCATTAGACTGAAGGCAGGGACCCAGAGGGAAGAGTTGGGGGAATGATTGAAGGATCTAAAGGGAATGGCAACCCCAGAGGAAGACCTAAAGTCTCAACTAACCCAAACTCCTCAGAGGTCCCGCAGACGAAGCTACCAACCAAAAAGTATGTGCAGGGATGGTCTAACGGTGCATATATAGGAGAGGACTCTCTTTTCTGGTCTCTGTTGGAAAAAATGTGCCAAATACTGTAGAGACTTGAGACCCAAGGGAAGGGGGATGCTGGCCGTATGGGGGAAGTAGAGGAAACATCCTCTCAGAGACAAAGGGGAGATGGAATTGGGATGAAGAACTCTGGGAAAGGGAAAGGGACAGGGGAACATCTGGAATGTAAATTATTAAAATAATTAAAAAAGAAATCCAGATAGATAAATATTAGAGCAAGTGAGTAAGTGAAACTCCTCAATGGCTTCTGCTTCAGTTTCTGGCTTCAGGTTCCTGCCCTGAGTTTTCTTGGTGAGAGATTGTGATGTGAAACTATAATCTGAAACAAACATTTCTCTCCAGAACTTGCTTTGCCCATGGTGTTTTATCACAAGAGTATAAACCCTAAGACACATACAGATCAAGGAATAGAGGACAAAACACAGCACTTTTTCTTCAGAACCAAACACCATAATTTGTTTGAAGAATAACAAGTCCATCCTACAGCAACAGAGAACGTTCTTTCATGAGTACCTAGCAAAGCTTCAGGTTCAAATGCTGTATAAGACTCACCTTCTCATCACACTCATTGCCTCCAAATTTACCTCATGAAAGTTACTTCTTTATTATTCTATATTTCTGTAGTCGGTTTACACAGTCTGGGATGCGTTCATCAGCAGGGACTAAATTGTACTACCTTTAAAGATATAGTCCAGTCTTAGGGATTCGAGAGTGTTGTCACACACATTGAGCAAGTACAGGCTCTAGAGAGTAGGCTGGATTTCAAAGAGTGATAAAAGTAAGTCCTTTGAATGCAGCCTGTTGTGTCTATTTCTTTATACCTAGGACCACAGTGAGACGGCATAGACACAAATATTGCCTGAATATAATGTTTATCTATAAATAGTTTCATTTTGCTTGGATAATATAATTCTTTCCCTCTTCCCATGTCTCTAAGAGTTACCATGAGAACATTTCTGAAGGAAAAGCTTGGGTAGGATGGTTGATCTCTGCCACCAGTTACCACATAACTCTAAATTACAGCTATTTAAATTCTTGAGACCACATTCCTACCTGATTCTAAAGTACATCTTTAGAGTCCCTATTTTAGCTGGTACACAAAAGAAGCTGACTTTTTAATCTTTCCAAAGTATGAATTACTAGAATTTTTGTCCAAGTATATCAGAGGCAAAGACTAAATCAATCTGCCTTTGTAAAGCTCTATTCTCTGAAATATCCTTTAATTTCCCCAGTTCTTCCTCTCGTCTTGATAAAAGGATTTGATTATTGAAATATATATAGCTCTCAATTGCTTATGACCCATCTTATGAGTAATCTTGTGTCTTTCAGCAAATTATTGCATTTTATTTGTATAAAGTTCATAGATATGCAATTTTGTTTTGTTTTTTAATAATTCTGAAAGCTTTTAACCTCTGTATATAAATGTTCTATATTTTATTATTTAAATAGTTGGAAATGTATACCAGTTTTATAGTATTTAGTACATTTTAGTTTTTTTTCCTACTGGCTTTTCTTGTTCTACTTTTGAAGTACAGGAAATATTGAATGAGAACAGTGGAAAGGGAAGTGTGAGATTGAGAGTATGAAATCAAAATACACAAATGGCTATATCACCTATGGGTGATACAAATGGCTAAGGGCAAGAAGTTCTTAGGTAGATAAATGATAGATAGATAGATAGATAGATAGATAGATAGATAGATAGATAGATAGATAGATTTCTGATATTTCAACAGAGCGAGAACTGTACTGCTAAGTATTGAGTTTACTGTACAAGGGAAAGGTAAGAACTGAAATCAAAGGGATGGCTTGAAGGTTGAAGGACTAAGTGCAGAACTCTCCATAGTTAATATGGTATCTAAGTGAGGCACAGTCCAAACTTCTGAGTGTAGAACACTCCATAGTTAATATGGTATCTAAGTGAGGCACAGTCCAAACTTCTGAGTGTAGAACACTCCATAGACAATATGGTGTTTTAGAGAGGCACAATCCAAACTTCTGAGTGTAGAACACTCCATAGACAATATGGTGTTTAAGAGAGGCACAGTCCAAACTTCTGAGTGTAGAACACTCCATAGACAATATGGTGTTTAAGAGAGGCACAGTCCAAACTTGTGAGGTACCTGGAGGAAGGGAAGTGCTAACACTGAGTTATGTGTAAAGGTAATTTGAAATAGTTATATACAGGTACTGAAGAGTAGCTTGTTAAGTACTTTATCCTGAACTGTCTAGGGTAATGTGGAAAGATGGATGTTAATAAATAGAACAATAGTACACCTGAATGAGAATTAGGGAATCATCTCTCTTACTCATGCATATGGAAGGGTTTCTAACATTAGCAACTTATATTTCACACAGACACACGCACATATACAATGCACATGTGTATAGTTCGAAAATGCTTATAGTTGGTTCTCTAAGAACATATTATCTCAAAGAATTCTCCTTCACAGTACACTGCACATTTTATATTTAGATTAAATTCTCAACTCTTTGAGGGCAATGGAAATCCCATTTAAGTACAGCTTTCTAAAGTCATTGTTATTTTCTTCCCTTTCTTTCAAGTAATATGTGGAGCATTAAATTATCCCCACTCTTAGCTTACTTTAGAGGGTATAATCATATTAAATGATGTTATATAAAATGTACAATCAAATATTCATTTTTAAACCCAACTGTACACAAACATGAGGATATGTGAAGTTCATATATAAATATTTCGAAATAAGTATCAATGAATAGAGAGGCTCATAGAATCAAATCTCTACCTTAAATACAGGACACAAGCTATTTGAGGGGCAAATGTGTACTGGCTAGTCATTTTTTTCTTGTCATCAGTGGCATAAAGTATTAAAATATAAAAAGAGATATTCTCCATTTCTGTCATTTAGATCCTTTTTTAACAACTTTGACATGATTGGTCATTATGGTCAAGTCAATCTTTTTAGATTTTTTTTAAATCAAAATAGACCCTGAACAAGTGTAATTACTATGATATTGGTTTTTCTTAATGGGTATTATATTACTTATACGTAATTGTATTACTTTAATATATATCAACCTTATAGGATTTATTTCTTTTCACCTTGTCATGCGTGTATGTGTGTATGGTCTGAATATATTGGTATGAGTATGTATGCGAATGTGTTGCAGGGAGTGAGTACTAGTGTGAGTACAAGTATGTGAAGACACGAAGTTGTTGTTGAGACTGTTACTTCCCCATGCTATTCTCTGAAATAGTGTAGCGCAAATAAGCACAGATCTTGCCAGATACCTAGAATGTACTAACAAACTCAGAAGATTATTCTCTCTGGTCATATACATTACTTGAACAATGAACTAGCACAATCAAACTGTGGCATTTGAGTACATATAATTTTACTCACTTTCAAATCTTACTTTCACTTCTGAATGTTCTACTTTACTACAACTTTTTTTTTAAAAAAAATACTCATTCATTAATTGTAAAAATTTTATAGCTGTTGGATGAAATTAAATGCTCTACAAATAGAAGACAAAGAGTGCTGACTTTTTCTTAATATATGGGAGATGAAGATTCAGACTCAATAATAGACTTAATAAGCAATTTAGAAGTATGAATTATATGTCAACCATGATATTAGTATACCTCAATTATCATACGTTGTTACAACACTTGCCAGTGACAGTACTCCAAGAAGTAATGTAACTGAATCTTCACAGTTTACAAACTCTCAAAGGAAGAACAGTAAGTCCTTCCGTTAGTTCCATTATGGTATTTTTCTTTGAGATGTCATCTACATTTTTTCTATTTTTTCCTTCTTTTTCTTTCTAATATGTGATATACTATAATATTTCTCTGATTCTAGTTTATAAAATGTGAATATATGTATAATTTAGTGGACACTATTATAATAAATGATTTTATACAGAATGCATGACCAAATATTCATTTTCAGAGACAACTATACACAAGCAGGAGGGTTTATAAAGTTCATATGTAAATGTTCTGATATATAGATCAATCAATAGAAAGGCTCATAGAGTCAAATCTCTACCTTAAATACAGGACACAATGTTTAAGAGAGAAATACCTACTTTCTGCTAATATTTTTCTTGCCACCAATGACAAAATTATTTCAAAATTATAAAGGTACACTCTCCTCAATTGTCATTTAGAAATTTTTAAACATCTTTACGTGATTGATCTTTATAGTCAGATCAAACTTATTCAGTGTTTTAATTCAAATGGTTAAAGACACTGAACAAGTGTAAGTATTATGATATCACTTTTACTTAATTAATCAGTGTTTAGAATTGAAATGTCCTCATTATGTGTCATTGATGGTTACTTGTTTTTTCTAGTTTTGGTTTCAAGTTGATTTTGTCAGATAATAAAATAGCTTTGTTTTCATGGCATTTGGTTTGACTACATTTTTCTCACTCTTCAACTCTAAGGTATCATTTATTACCATCTTTGGTCATAAAGAGTGTGCCTTAAAGGAAGTAAAGCTTAAATCATGTTTTCTAATCTAGTCCCAAAGTATGATTCTCCTTATAAGCAAATCAAGGCCATTAATTTTCAGAGTTATTGAGATGTGTGTAGTTTTCTGTCAATTAGTTAACTCTTATGTTGTTTTGTTAGACCTCTCTCGATCCATTTCCTAGTACTATTCATTTATCCCATGTGGAGTCTTTGATGTGTTTATTAATCTCTTCAGATTTAATTTTTTCTGATACCCTCTATAGTATAGGCTCAGAGCTTCCATCCACCATGCTAGCTCTGACTCTCAGACTCTTCTGTTCTTAGATGAGGAACATAAGGAAAACCCACAAGGCATACACTATAAGGCAATATGTATGCACCTGAGTGTCAGAAAGTTGGTTAAGTACTGGAATTTATGCATAACATGGTGCAAAAATCTTTCTGTTAAATTCATAGACAGAGTCATCTTCCTTGGTGATATATACACATAAGTGAATCAGGTGAGAAAGAAATTCCAAATTTATTTTAAAGATCATCCTCTTCGACATCACAGAGCAAAAGTTTAATGCTGCTTACTTCTAACTTTGTCCTTAACATAGATGAAAAGAAAGTCATATTTATATGTTAAAACCACACACAAGCTAAATAGATTTTTTTCATCAAAATCTAATCGAATGGCTTCCTCCTTGATATATCTAATAAAAAAGAAAGAAAAGAGAAACAATGAAAAAATATCTATCCTTCATTTTATATATATACATATATATATATAATATAATACATATATATATATATATATATATATATATATATATATAATATATATATTTCATTTGTTACCCCTTCCTTCCCAGTCCCACCTCCAAGATTTCTTCATCCTATTCCTTCTCTACTTTGACTCTGAGAGGTTGTACCCCTTCCCCATATACACACCTATCTTACCCACCACCCAATCCCAGCTCAGCCTCCCACATATCCCCCTTCCCTGGGGCATCAAATCTTTATAGCAATAGGCATATCCTCTGTGACTGAGTCCAGACATGGACTAGCCACTATTTGCTCTTTGGTTGGTAGCTTAGTCTCTGGTAACTCCCAGGGGTTCAGGTTTGTTGCCACAATAGTTATTCCTATGGGGTTGCAATCCCCTTCAGATCTTTAAATCCTTCCCCTAACTTTCTCATAGTGGTCCCTGACCACAGTCCAATGGTTGGCTCTATTTGTACCTGTCTCAGTTGCTGGTAGACCATTTCAGAAGATAGCCATGATATGCTCCTGTCTGCAAGCACAACATGGCATCAGCAATAGTGTCAGGGTTTGGTGCCTGCCCTCGGGATAAATCCCACATGGAACCTTTCCTTCAACCTCTATTATATTGTTGTCCCTGTATTTCTTTTAGTCAGGAACAATTCTGGGTCAAAAATTTTAAGGTAGGTTAGTGACCCTGTCCCTCCACTGGGGGCCCTTCGTATCTACTGGAAGTGGTCTCTTAAGTTTCCATCTCCCCATTGTTGGATATTTAAGCTAAAGGTCATCACAGTAGAGTCATAGGAGCCTCTCACATTCTAATTCTCTGAGACTTTCTAGAGTATACCCCCTCCCAAGCTGCTTATTGCTATTCATTCTTCTGACCCATCTGGGCTTCTCTCCTGTCTCTAGTCATCCCTGATCTTGCTTCTGTTTTCCCTTCACCTCCCTTCTTCCACACAGGCCACTCCTTCCCCCTGCCTCCCATGATTATTTTGCTCCCCCTTCTAAGTGGGATTGAAAAATCCTTACTTGAGTCTTCTTTCATGTTAAATATTTTATGGTCTGTGGTTTGTATGATGGGTATTCTGTATTTTTTGTTTAATATCTACTTGTCCATGAATATATAATTTGCACGTCCTTTTGGGTCTGGGTTACCACAATCAGGATGATATTTTCTAATTCCATTCATTTTCTGCAAAATTCATGATATCCTTGTTTTTAATAACAATAATATATTTTTAATAGGGAAGAAAATTCATTGTTAAGCCATAAAGCTAAAATATGTAACTTAAAGGGAAGCATTATTTCCAGTCTGGGAGATTAAGATTATAAAGTGTGATGAGGGACAAGTATGGATTTTCAATTTCTGCATTTGAGGTAGGTGACACTCACCATGGTTGGAATTTCCCATATTGCTGTATGTGTTGAAGAATCAACTACTTGTGTTTCCTTGCAATATGGTAGATTCTTTCTCAAAAGTTAGCTACTAGCATTCCAAGGTTTTTAAGAAACACACGCCGTTTCTCATTTGCTTCTTTTTCTAAGAGCATAGCTATTTTTAAGGACAATCATTGGACAGAAATAAAATGATTTATGAACTATCAAGCAGAAAGCAGCTTCACACAACTTCTATTACCTCCTTTTTCATGCTACACAATAAAAAATATCTGCAACTTCGATGCTGTACTCTGAAATATGTACCTAAAATTAATAATACAGAGTTATTCTGTGAAAAAAATAAAAGCTGTTTTGTCTCACTTCAATTCATTGCATTGTAATCAAATTGAAACATACCTTAAAAGTCCAGCTGTATCCATTCCTCTGTTGAAGGACATCTGGGTTCTTTCCAGCTTCTGGCAATTATAAATAAGGCTGATATGAACATAGTGGAGCATGTGTTCTTGTTATATATTAGAGCATCTTCTGGGTATATGCCGAGGAGTGGTATAGCTGGTACTGTGTTCGATTTTCTGAGGAACCGCCAGACTGATTTCTAAAGTGGTTGTGCCAGCTTGCAATCCCACCAGCAATAGAGAAGTGTTCCTCTTTCCTCACATCCTTGCCAGCATCTGCTGTCACCTGAGTTTTTGACCTTAGCCATTCTGACTGGTGTGAGGTAGAATCTCAGTACTGTTTTGATTTGCATTTCCCTGATGACTAAGGCTGTTGAACATTTCTTTAGGTACTTCTCAGCCATTCAAGGTTCCTCTGTTGAGAATTCTCTGTTTAGATCTGTACCCCATTTTTAATAGGGTTATTTGGTTCTCTAGAGTCTAACTTTTTTTATTAGATATTTTCTTTATTTACATTTGAAATGTCACCCCCTTCCCTGGTTTCCCCTCCAAAAACCACCTATCCCCTCTGTACTTCCTCTGCTTACCGACCCACCAACTCTTGCTTCCTGTCCCTGGCGTTCCTATACACTGGGGCTTAGAGCCTCCATAGGACCAAAAGCCTCTCCTCTTATTGATGACCAACTAGGCCATCCTCTGCTACATATGCAGCTAGAGCCATGAGTCCTACCAAGTGTATTCTTTCTTTGGTAGTTTAGTTCCTGAGAGCTCTGGGGGTACTGGTTAGTTTATATTGTTGTTCCTCCTATGGGCTTGCAAAACCCTTCAGCTCCTTGGGTCCTTTCTCTAGCTCCTTCATTGGGGACCCTGTGCTCAGTCCAATTAATGGCTGTGAACATCCACTTCTGTTATTGTCATCAGGCACTGGTAGAACCTCTCAGGAGACAGCCATATTAGGCTCCTGTAAGCAAGCACTTGTTGGCATCTATAATAGTGTCTGAATTTGGTGATTGTATATGGGATGGATCCCCAGGTAGAGCAGTCTCTAGATGGGCATTCCTTCAGTTTCACAGATGGAGTTACAGAAACAAAATGGAGTCTAACTTTTTGAGTTCTTTGTAAATATTATATATTAGCACGCTATCAGATATAGGATTGGTAAAGATCTTTCACCAATCTTTTGGCTGCTGTTTTGTCCTATTGACAGTGTCCTTTGCTTTACAGAAGCTTTGCAGTTTTATGAGGTCCCATTTGTTGACTTTTGATCTTAGAGCACAAGCTATTGGTATTCTTTTCAAGAACTTTCCCCCTGTGCTCATGTGCTCTAGGCTTTTCCCAACTTTCTCTTCTTTGTTACATTTACAGAATGGAATACTACTTAGATATTAAAAACAATGACTTCATAAAATTCACAGGCGAATGGTTGGATCCTGAAATAACATCCTGAATATGGTAACTCAGTTTCAAAAGAATGTACATGTGATAATTGGATATTAGGCAAGGAGTATGGAATACCCATGATACAAATCACGGACCATGTGAAGCTCAAGAGGAAGGAAGACCAAAGAATGAATGCTTCAGTCCTACTTGGAAGGGGGAACAATATAATCAATGGAAGTAGAGTGGTGGAGGGACTTGGGAGGAAGAGAGGATGGGGAGGGGAGATAGAAGGGCCGAATCAGGTATGGGAGTAAATGGAGAAGACATACAGAGGGTCAGGAAATTGAACAGATGTGTGTAGCAATGGGGGATGAGGAACTGGTGGTAGCAACCAGAAAGTCCCAGATACCAAAAAAGCAAGAACCTCTCAGGACCCCATTGTGATGACATTAGCTGAAATACCTCAAAGTAGGTGAGGGAGAACCTGTCAAGACCATACCCAGAGGTTAGACATGACCCCCAGTTGAGGGATGGGGCTACCCACATCTCCAAAATTTTAACCCAGAATTGCTCCTTTCTAAAGCAAATACGGGGACAAAAAAGCAAATACAGGGACAAAGAATAGAGCAAAGACTGAAGGAAAGGCCATCGTGATACTGCCCCAATTGGAGAACCATCCCACATACAGACACTAAACCCAAACACTATTGCAGATGCCAAGAAGTTATTACTGACAGGAGCCTGATATATCTGTCACCTGAGAGGTTCTGCCAGATCCTGACCAATACAGATGCAATTGTTCACAGTCAACCATCAGACTGAGCACAGGAATCCCAATGAAGCAGTTAAGGGAAGGAGTGAAGGACCTGAAGGAGCTAAAGGGACCTTATTTAGTAGTATTAATGGCAGGGGAGGCCCTTGGTCCTGTGAAGGCTTGGGACAAGGACTGTAAAAAGGGAGTGGGTTGGTGGGTAAGGAACATTCTCACAGAAGCAGGGTAAGGGGGGATTGAATAGGAGGTTTGCAGAGGGGAAACTAGGAAAGGGGATAACATTTGAATTTGAAATGTAAATAAAGAAAATAATAATAAAAAAGAAAAAAACAAAAACAAAAACAAAAAAAAACAAAAAAAAAGAAATACACTTGTTTACACACAAAACTCATGAAAAACAGAGTGAATAAAAAAAAATGAAATGTAAATAAAATATCCAATTTAAAAAGAAATAAATCCAAGTTGTTCTACATTGTTGCAATGGAAAATATAAAGAAGTCTCTTACAGAAAAAAATCACCCAGTTCCCAAGCAAGTTCAATGATATTTACCTGCACAATTCCAATGAATATATTTAAATAATTTATTCTCCTTTTGAACATTTTAGGCATCCTTTGTCTACTCCCTCTTGAGAACGAGGAATTAACACAGTGGCTGTACCTGTTCTCTTCTATACACCTGTAGGGTTGGAGGGATAAAAATGGCTTTTATCTAGACTATAATGATGAGAATATTGATATATTTCCAAATTCTTGTTGTAGAATGGCTATCCTTGTCCTCTTCACTGCTTATCTTGCCTTAGTTGGCTCATAACTTCCGTATTTTACTTAATTCATGTCATTATGTTTGATCATATATGTTTGTTTAGTTCTTTCACTTTATATCACTAACATTTTCACTAGACATGTTGACAATTCCAACACATAGATGTTATTCTTTCCAATTATTCATGTTTTCCTGAAGTGTATTTTAAGTTTCATATTTTACTCCTTCAATATATAATCTTACCAAGTAATGGTTTATCTGAGAAAAAAATCTACAGAATTACAATGACTAACATTTTCACCCTCAAATTCATTTCTTATTTTTTTAGGATATTAGAGATGTGTATTTGAAGCTTGAGATGAGACTATATACAGGCATGTTTGATAATTAGTTTGCTACTAGATCTGTTCAGTTTTCATAATATATGAAAACCAATATATAGACATGTCAGTAATCTTTTCATATGTTGATGATAAGGAATCTTAATCATTGTAGCAGTGTGTGTTCTCTGTCCTTTTTTGTTAACTTGCTAAAGACTTTTACATATGTAGAAACATGCTATAAAGCACTTAAACTCTGTATTTATATTTCCCCCACTTTGTTTTCTTCCTATAAATTACCCATCACATTAGATGTTGATGTTCTGGTTTTCTCAGAATTACTCTTCTGGTATCTATAATATTTATTTATTTATTTATATTTTCTGCAAGGGAGAATTTTCTGAACTTTACAACCAAAATGTTCTATTGATTTTCTTTGCTATAATATATTTAATTCCCAAGAGCTTCTCCTAATTATTTGATCGATCTTGGTCTATAGTAGCATGTCATTTTAAAAATTAAAGCATAGCATATACAAGGAAAGGGCACAAGTCTGGAGTAAACAGTTCAATAAATACTTGTAATTTGAAAACATCTGTGAAGTCACCATACAAATTCAGAAATAAACTATCCCTAGCTATTACATAAACTCTGCTTTCCATTTCTGGTCACAGACTGCATTTTTATCAGTAAGAAACAACATTATAAAGTCTATAGACAGTATAGATTCAGGTTTACTCTTTTATATATTATTAGTGACAGTTATATGAGGGGGACACTGCAGGTATCCAGCGTGAAAGTGAACACTAAGGGGGTGAGAATATAAACTCAGTGTGTCAACCTGAATATGACTTGGAGGGTATATGACAGGTTATTCATTGTCAGCATATTTAACATAGAGTACAATTTGAGAAAGAGTTTCCAGGCAACAATCATTCTCCATCTGGGGCTCTAGCCAACAGTCCTTCCAATTTCAGGTGCACAGTAAAACTTAAGGTGTTGCTAATTAAAAATTCCTTTACGAAGTACATAAAGACCATAGGGTCTTTACCTATCTATAGAATTTCCTGTGGTCATTGACCAATAGCTTAAACAATAGTAGGCTATACAATATATGCGAGCTTCCACCTAAGGATGCGTTATAATAATTTGGAGGGTGGAGAGTTAAAAATAAAGACCAAGGGAAAAAGAGTCAGAGCTACATATTCTATGAGGTTTGAGTGAAATTTGCCTCTATAGCAAAAGATAGGTGAGGTCTGCCTTTACAGATGCAAAAAGATCACCAGGTCAAAAACAATATCTACTGCCATCCTTCTGGGTGGGAAATAGGTAAACTCTCCCTTGAGGGGAAGTAATGCATGGTTAACATTTCTGTTTCCCTAGAGCTCTGTGGCCACAAGGACCTTTGTGCTGCAGCAACTGTATAGTACACATGTTTATCTCATTTATGCAGTGCAGTTAACATACCTTTTATGCCTCAGAAAGTCAATAGAGGGACAGCCAAATAACTCAGTGATCGAGAGAGAGAGAGAGAGAGAGAGAGAGAGAGAGAGAGAGAGAGAGAGAGAGAGAGAAATTTAAAAAATACATCAATTTGGATCTGATTTCTTCCCAAAACACATGTGTTAAAGGCTTTGATCGGACAGTGGGGCACTACTGGCAAGTAAAGAATAAGGAAAGTTGACCCCTAGAGAGAGAACTTTCAGTCACTAGAAAAATTTCTTTGAAATAGGCAAAGAACACAAACTGAAACTTCATATTAAGATTGAATCTCACCTCAGTCATAATTAACATCCTCCAAAAAGAAAAAAGTGCCAGCAAATAGCCATGAATGTATGTGACATCTAGAACACTGCTACATTGTATGAACACTGATTTATTCACTAAGAAACCTTTGGAAAAACCTGAAAACTAGAAACAATTATGAACCAGTTTTATTACATGTATGTATACACCCAAAGCCCTCTATGTGAACATTCCACATAGATTCATAGAGATCCTGAATATTGCTTGATCTTTTCATAAAGAACTGGAATCCATAAAGGTAGCTTTCAAGAGAATGTACTTAATACAATGGAAATTACTCAATATAAAAACAAATAAAATAAAAGGATCTCCAAAAGAATGGATATGGCAGGGAGACAATTAGGATAAGAAACAGATTCAGATAGACAAATTGCAATTGTTCTTTCATATGTGGACTTGCATATTTGCTTGAGTAATTAAAATGCAAAAAAAAATCATTATAAGACTTGCAGAAGTTGTTTTTGTAAGGAAGAAGGAGAGTAAAGAGTGATAGAATATATGTGACATGAATACAGAAGGAAGCTTATTTGTGATGAAGTAAGGGTCAAGAAAGAGAGCAGAGGAGTGATAAGGAAGTGTAGTATGTGAATGGGAAAAAAATAAAAACAAAGTAAAATGCATTGTAGGTATGAGAATTCCTCAGCTAACACAAAAATTTGTATAACAAATTACTTATTATAGTCTGCTTCTCCACCTGGGACAGACCTGCAGAACTCTCTGGAGGTCTGCTATATCCAGGGACACAAGTGAGACTCCCAACCATATACCCATGCAAGCTGGCAAACCTACAGAGCCTAGCTCACAACAGACCTCCCCCCCTTGCCAGAGCTCCATTTTCCTTCCAATCTGCTCCTTCACACAGACAAGTATGAACGGCCCCATACTCTACCATATCACATAACCTGCCTGTCTCCCAGGAGGTCTCCCCTAACCAGGCACACAGTAGGCTTGCTCTTGGCAGGCACAATGGAGGCTCCCTCAAACAAAACCCAGCCTGGTCTGCCTCCCAGGAGGCCAGGCCTAACCTAGGTCCCAGAGCTCTGCCTCCATTCAAGGAGGCCAGCTCTGATCAGAGACATCAGGCCAGTTAACGTTAGAAATAAACAAATGGCGAGAGGCAAGTGCAAGATCAAAAGTCACAAAAGCCAATGCAATTCTGCACCATCAAAACCCAGTTCTCTAACCACAGCAAGCCCTGGGTAACCTAAAACACCTGAGAAGCAAGACCGTGGCCTAAAATCCCTTCTCATGAAGGTGATAGAGCCATTTAAGGAGGATATAAATAACTCTCTTAAAGAAATACAGGAAACACAGGCAAACAGGTAGAAGACCTAAGATGAAACAAGCCTCTTAAAGAAATACAGACTAAACCACCAATCAAAGAAAACACATGGTGGGACTCATGGCTCTAGGTGAATATGTAGCAGAGGATGACCAAGTCGGCCATCACTGGGAGAAGAGGCCCTTGGTCCTGTGAAGGTTCTGTGTCCCAGTATAGGGGAATGCCAGGGCCAGAAAGCAGGAGTGGGTGGGTTGGGGAACAGGGAAAGGGGAAGGGGATAGAGAATTGTCATAGGGGAAACTAGGAATGGGGATAACATTTGAAATACAAATAAAGAAAATATCTAATAAAAGAGAAAAGAAAAATTACAGAAAAACACAATCAAGCAGGTGAAGGAATTGAACAAAATCATCCAAGTCCTAAAAATGGAAATAGAAACAATAAAAAAAAATCACGAGTCAAGGCTACCCCTTGAGATTGCCAACTTAGGAAAGAGATGGGGAGCTACAGATACAAGCATCAGCAACAGAATACAGGAGATAGAAAAGAGAATTTCAGGCATGGAAGATATCAGAGTTTTGAGCCCTGTCTCAGTTACTGCCATAATGGGGTGACTCAGCAAATCCTGTTTGGCCCTGAATCTGCCCAGCCATTGCTGATGTAGAGCTTTGCCATTGGCTCTGTCAGTTACTCCATACGCTCTATCACCCTTCTCCACATCCTATGTCATCTTACCCCACCAAAAATCCCCCTCCCAACGTTCCGAACTTATATAAGCAAGAAACTGATGCCATAGAGTTGAGTTCCTACTTCTACAAGACTCCAGTTTGGTGTGTTTCTTTGGGGTCGTGATACTCGCCATCCTGTTCAGCCCCGGATAGATCCTGGCTGGACAGGGATCTCTCTCCTCTATCCTGGAACTGCCAGCAAGAAGACAAGACAGCAGAGGGGAACAGAGAATTCTCAGCAGAGGAATCTCAAACAAACAAGAACCACTTAAAGAAATGTACAGCATCCTTAATCACCGGTGAAATGCAAATTAAAATGATCCTGAGATTCTACCTCACACCAGTCAGTGTGGCGATAAAATACTCAGGTACAGCAGCTGCTGGTGAGGATGTGGAGAAAGATAAACAATCCTCTATTGCTGGTGGGATTGCAAGCTGGTATAAACACTCTGGCAACAGAGTACTAGCTGAGGGCCAAGCTATACCACTCCTGGGCATATACCCAGAAAATGCTCCAACATGTAATAAAGACACATGCTCCACTATGTTCATAGCAGTCTTATTTATAATAGCCAGAAGCTGGGAAGAACCTAGATATCCTTCAACAAAGGAATGGACATGCTGATCGGGATATGGGAGAAAGAAGAACAGTCCTCCATTGTTGGTGGGATTGCAAACTTTTACAACCACTCTGGAAATCAGTCTGGAAGCACCTCACAAAATAGGAAATATCTCTTCCTGAAGACCCAGTTATACCACTCCTGGGCATATATCCAAATGATGCTTCACCATACCCCAAGGACATGAGCTCTACTATGTTTGCAACAGCCTTATTAGTAATAGCAGGAAGCTGGAAACAACCCAGATGTCCCTCAACTAAAGAACTGATACAGAAAATGTGATTCATTTACACAATGGAATACTAATCAGCCATTAACAATGAGGACTTCATGAAGTTTTCAGGAGAATGGATGGAATTATAAAATATTCTGAATGCGGTAACCCAGATGCAAAATTATATGCACAGTATGTATACTTTGATAGTGGGTATTAGCCACAATATACAGAATACACAAGATACAGTCCACAGACCATAAGAAGTTTAACAAGCAGGAATTGAAAAGTGAGGATGCTTCAGTGCCATTTAGAAGAGGAAACAAACATCGTGGAAAGCAGAGGGAGGGAGGGTGGGAAAAGGGAAGGGAAGGGAAAACGGGAATAGGATCAGGTTTGCATGAGGGTGATGGGAACAGGAGAGAAACAGCGGACCATGAGAAGGAATGGAAATATGCAGCTGCTGGGGGTGGGAGGTCAGAGAATCTCTAGAAAGTCCCAGATACCTGGGAGGTGAGATACTCTCAGGACTCAGTGAGGGTGACCTTAGCCAAATTTCCAAAGAGTGGTGAAAAATCCACCTCCAGTAAATAGACAGGGCCCCAACTGTAGGGAGAATTATACCCATCCACCTTCAAAAATTTTCACCCAGAATTGTTCATGTCTAAAGAACTGCAAGGACTAAATTGGAGGAGACCGAAGGAAAAGTTTTTCAGTGAACAGTCCAATTTGGGATCCATCTCATGGGGGCACCAAAGCCTGAAACTATTTCTGATGCTATGATGTCTTTTCAGTCAGGAACATAAAAGCATGGCTGTCCTCTGAGAGGACCAACAGCAGACTGGAACAGATGCAGATACTTAGAGTCAGCCATTGGACTGAAGTCAGGACCACTGTAGAGGAATTAGGGGAAGAACTGAAGAAAGTGAAGGGGAAGGTGACCTCATAGAAAGACCAACAGACTCAACTAACTTGGATCCCTGTGTGATCCCTGTGATTGAGCCACCAGCCAGGTAGCGTACACCAGCTGGTCTGAGGCCAGATAAGTACTGACTGGTCTGGCCTCAATGGGAGACGTGCCTAATTCTTTAGAGATTTGATGCCCCAGGGTGGAGGACACATGGGGGAGGAAGAAGGAAGGTCAGATAAGAAACTGTGTGTAGGGGCAAATGGAGAGGGCAACAGCTGAAATGTAAATAAATATAATAATTATTTTAAAAATAACATTTCTTTGTTGCACATTGTTTCTGAAAGTTTGAATAGCTTGTTTAGTATTAACCATTCCATGACTAACAAAACTATAACACTGAAAACTTGATGTTATCTGATTCTATATAATTTGATTTATCACAGGTGTTGTTTATTTAACAGGCAGATGACTAATCAGTGAGTGATTATTCTCATTTTAATTACCACTGGGACCATAAGAGCCTCTTGTTGTCCTATGCATTAACACCTTGTGTTGTCAGTACTTTGCTTTATTGTGTTTACAAAATTGCTCATTTTAATATCTCCTGTGGTAATATTTACAAAAGATGTTTAATACTTCTTTAGTAAAATTTTTTATCTATCCATATTTCATCAATGTAAATTCCTAAATAAAGACATGCATTCTGCTTATAATGTCATAGCAAAACACCACTGTGCATGATAAAGAATGAAAGAAGAGTGAGGTATCACAGAAAATGAACTCACTTTCTAGGCTGTATTACAGATGAATGCACACATCTATTGTGATGTATTTCCAACTCTGTATTCATAACGAACAGTGAGCAAAGGGCAATGGTGTAGGAAACTGAATTATCTCAGTAGGAAATCTGTTAGAACTCTAGTAATTAGTGATAACATTGTTTTACATGTTTTCTTATATCTATAAATAAATTTACTCATGACAATGCTATTGCACTAAGTTGTGATGTAACGTGTATAATACAGTAGTTCTCAGTTATATATCAAACATAAAAAAGATTAAAAATTGCAGTTCTAAATAAATATTCTATAAAAGCAAACTAGGCAATAGAAGCATTAGTTTATTTCATTTCAAAAAACAATGGAGAATGTATATTCTGGATGATGTTTCAGCTTCATTGTACAACTGGGGTAAAACAATTAAAATTCCCTTTCAAAAATATTCTCTACATCATTACACAGGCATACATAAAGGTAATGACTTTCAAGTTGCAGTATTATCTTTATCATTGTGTTTATAATATCTATGTTTCCCAAAACAATTATGTCTATCTCATTACAGCAGTTGTAGACCTGTATTAGTAACAACATGGCTAAAAATTGGGCTTTCAGATATTCTTTGGAAGATGAAATAAAAATCTTTATGAATTCCTTCCATATTATTACTTGGAAATACATTTGATTGTCCTTTGTTTTCTGTTATACCACAGCCAGTGACTCCTTTGACTCCTTGTGGAGATATCATTGATAGAAAATGAGTTTATCTATACTCAGTGCCTACTGGTAATCATAAGATTATGGACAATAAAGCTATGATATAAAATACAATGGTGAATGAACATAAAAAACTAAGTACTAAAATGTATTATACAAGTAAATGAAATAGAAAGTTAGTGTGACATAGAATGCAAAAGCTCAAAAAACCAAAAGGGGGAAGCAAAGAGACCAGCCTGGTTTTTAACAGAAGCATTGTTATGAAATCATGAAAAATGTGGTACATTTACACAATGGAATACTACTCGGCTATTAAAAAATGACAACTTCATGGTTTTGCAGGGAAATGGATGGAACTAGAAAATATCATCCTGAGTGAGATAACCTAGACCCAAAAGGACATACATGGAATGTGCTCACTTATAATTGCATATTAGCCCCGGTGCTCAGAATACCCAGGACTCAAAGACCACATGAAGCTTAACAAGAGGGAAGACCAAAGTGGTGATGCTCCAATCCTACTTAAAAGGGGAAACAAAATAATCACTAGAGTCAGAGGGAGGGAGAGTGCTGGAGAAGAGAGGGGAAAGAGAGGAAAAAAAGGAGGGGGCAGGATCAGGTATGGGAAGGGACAGGAGAAAATTCTAGCGGGTTAGGAGAATAAATGGAAATATGCAGCAATGGGGAGTATAGAACTTGGCAGGGATCAGGCGGGGAGGGGGGGACCTGAAAGTCCCAGACACCAGAGATGCAAGAGACTCCCAGGACCCAAAGGGGATGACATTAGCAGAAATACCCAACAACTAGGAAATCGAACTTAAAGAGACTACCTCCAGTAGATAGGCATGGCCCCCAGTTGAGGAATGGAACCATCATCCCATCTCGAAATTTTTAACTCTGAATTGTTCCCTGTCTAAAAGAAACACAGGGGTAAAACTGGAGTAGAGGCTGAAGGAAAGACGATCTAGAGGCTTGCCCCCCCTCTCCACTTGGGATCCATCCCATCAGCAGACACCAAACCCCAGCACTGAGGCTGATGCCAAGAAGTGCTTGCAGACAGGAGACTGGTATAGCTGTCCTCTGAGAGGTTCTGCTAGAACCTAAGACAGATGCAGATACTCAGGGTCAAACATTGAACTGGACCCAGGGATCCCAATGGAAGAATTAGGGGAAGCACTGAAGGAGCTGAAACCCATAGGAGGACAAACAATATCAACTAATCAGAGCACTGAAGCTCCCAGGGACTAAACCACCAACCAAAGAGTATTCATGGGTGTGTCCATGGTTTCTACTACATACATAGCAAAGAACTACCTTATCTGGAATCAGTGAGAGCCCAGGAGTTGCTTGGTCTTGTGGAGGCTTGTTGCTCTTTCTAAGGGGGATGCTAGAGGGGTAAAGTGGGAGTGGGTGGGTAGCAGGGTGACTACCCTCTTAGAGGCAAAAGGAGGGGAGTGGGATGGGGATTTTGTGGTGGGGAAACAACTGTGGCAGAGGACATTTGAAATGTAAATAAATAAAATAATCAATTAAAAAATCATGGAGACGCCGGGCATGGTGGCGCACGCCTTTAATCCCAGTACTTGGGAGGCAGAGGCAGGCAGATTTCTGAGTTTGAGGCCAGACTGGTCTACAGAGTGAGTTCCAGGACAGCCAGAGCTACATAGAGAAACCCTGTCTCGAAAAACCAAAAATAAATAAATAAATAAATAAAATAAAATAAAATCATGAATCATGGAGAGAGTTCAGAGGCACAAGGAGAGAATCAGACATATGATGATGTTGCTAGTACTATATCAGCATCATCCGAAGTATAACATGAATCTTCAAGAAGACTAAGTGACCTTGTGAAAACAGCATTTCTAGTCTTAAAAATGTAGTTAAATAATTTCCTAGCAACACTCTATGTCCTAAAGATATATTGCACAATCTCTTTGATATGCAACAACTAGAAAGAATCATTGCTATTAAGACAGAAACTCTAACAGTTATTTAAATTTTATCATCTTTGCTTAATTGTTGTTGTTTTTCTATTATATGTATTTTGTATTGTATAAACTGTTTTGCTGCTGTTCATTTTTCTTTCTATTATATTTTATTTTAAACAAAATTCTAAAGAATATAAAGTAGTCAGGATTCAACACATGCTCCTTACTGCACAGTCAATGACTAAAGATAATATTTTCACCATGGAAAAATGATGAATGTTAGAAGACAGATGTTTATATGACTTAAGCGTACAACATGTAAACTTAAAAAGTATCATACAATGCTTTCTCAACAAGCCCCATTTTAATGTTTTATTTAAACTAAAATGTTTATTTTTAGTGTTTAGTTTTTCAAGAGAAAGATTTTTTTTTTTTTTAGTCATTACATAATGAAGATTTAAATAGTGTACATCTGTAATTTTAGCACTGGGAATAGGAAGGTGTAGGGTCTTCAGTTTGGGGCCAAACTGACATAATTATCATTATTTTCTTTATTTAAAAAAAGTAAAGGAAACAAACAAAAATATATAAACATAAGTGGGAGGGCTTGAGAGATAGCGCAATGATTAAGAGCACTTGTTGCTAGGTTTAGTTCCAGCTCAAAACTTGGCTCCAAGGTATCCAAGGTATATGACTTCTGCCCTCCATAGGCGTTAGGCATGCATGAGTGATACAGGAGGCAAAAACTCATACATATAAAATAAAATCTAGCCAGGTGTGGTGGCGCATGCCTTTAATCCCAGCACTCGGGAGGCAGAGGCAGGTGGATTTCTAAGTTCGAGGCCATCCTGGTCTATAAAGTGAGTTCCAGGACAGCCAGGGCTACACAGAGAAACCCTGTCTCAAAAAATAAATAAATAAATAAACAAACAAATAAATAAAATACATACATAAATAGATAAATAAATAAAATACATAAATAGATAGATAGATAAATAAATAAATAAATCTAAAAACATTTTAAATTATAAATGATTCAAAATTACATAATTTAAGTCATGGTGATGGACAAAACTTAAGTTCAAGTGGATTATAGATCTCAAAATAAAACTATATACACTGAAGCTGATAGAATACAAAGTTTGGGAGTAGCCTTGAAGACATTGGCAGTGAAGTTGACTGTTTGAACATAAGACTAAAAGTGTATGCAATAAGGGCAACAATTCATGGGACCTCATGAAACAGAAAAACTTCTATAAGGCAAAGACACTGTTCGTAGGACAAAACTGCAGCCTACAGAATGGAAAAAACGGTATTGCCAATTCCAAATCAGATGGACGACTAATATCCAAAATATTAAAGATCACAAAAATATCTTGATTTCAAAAGAACCAAATATTCTGATTTTAAAGAATGATGTACAGGTCTAAACAGAAAATTCTCAACAGGGTAATCTCAGCTGGCTGAGAAACACATAAAGAAATGTACATCTTTAGTCACCAAAGAAATGGAAATCAAAACAACTTTGAGATTCCCTCTTACACCTGCCAGAATGGCTAAGATCAATAACACAAGTGACAGCTTATGCTTGCAAGGGTGTGGAGTATGGGAAACACTCCTTCACTACAAATGGGAGTTCAAACTTGTCCAGTCACTATGGAAATCAATATAGCAGTTTCACAGAAAATAGGGAATTGATCTACCTCAAGATCTAGCCCTACCAGTCTTGGGCATATACCCAAAAGATGTTCTATCCTACCATAAGGACACTTGCTCAAACATTTTATTATGGCATTATTACTAAAAGCTAGAAAGTAGAAACAACCTAGGTCTTATTCAACTGAAAAATGGATAAGTATAGTATGGTAAAATTAAACAGCATAGTATTACTCAACTGTTTGAAAAAATGACATAATGAAATTTGCAGGCAAATGGATACAAACAGAAAAAGTAATCCTGAGTGAGGCAACCCAGACACATAAAAAAATATGATGTATTCTAACTTATAAGTGGTTATTAGCTATTAAGTAAAAAATAATCCAGCAAAAGCAATCCACAGAGCCGCAGTGGTTAGGTAAAAAGTAGGGCTATATGAGGAGTCGTGGATCTCCCTGGGAAGGGGATGTAGACTAGATAGTCAGGTGGACTGGGTGCTTGGTAGGGATGGAGGTGGGATGGATCAGATAGGTGCAGTGGATACAGAGAGTGCAGGGAGAGACAGCTGAATTTGGGAAACATAGTGCAGTGGAAACTTTCTGGAATTTATGATGGTGAACCTAGTGAGGACTACTTGTAATGGAGGATAGGGAATCAGCAATGGCCGTCCTTGGTATCCAACTGAGTTGTTGGCTAAGGGAGTCATATAGAACTAGATACCTAAACAACCCAGGCTAATTCTTGGACAGAAAATTTCTCTCTGAAAACTGACAGTGGGGCCCTGCTGCTGAGGACAACATCACATATGAATGTAGAGAATGAATGTAGAGAAGTTGAGCTGTTATGTGCTTGGGAAGCTTGCCCGTGCATTCTAGTCTCTTTGGTATGGGAAGGTATTCTGCATACTATGGAAAGAGAAGCCTGGATACAACCCAGGCACAAACCCTCTACCAACAGTCTATGCTGCCCGCGAGATATGCTGTGGCTTACAGTTTGTGGGAGTGGCCAACAGATGTCTGGTTTAACTTGAGGCCACCTCATGAGAGAGACCCTGTGCCCTATACTTCCAGAAAAACTAGGAACAAGAGACTGAATAGCAGAGAGACCTATGGGAGGACCAAACATGATTAGCAAATAAATAGATAGATAGATAGATAGATAGATAGATAGATAGATAGATAGATAGATAGATAGATAGATAGGGTTCTAATTATATTCTGTTTTACTCATATATCATTGCCTTCTGCTGTAATCATCACAGAGGTCTCCTTGGGCAAAAATTGGAGCCATTGCAGAGATATACAGCCAGACATTATGCAGAAAGAGTCTAAATTGGAAGTTTCCACTGGGTCCCTTGCCTCAGAGTTTTGCGAATCCTAGAGAAAGATAGGAGGAAGGATTATAGAAGTTAGAAATGGAGGACACCAGAAAACATGACCTGTGAATCAACTAAGCAGGGCTCACATCAACCGCAGCAGCAAGCACAGGGCATGCATGGGTTTTTACTAGCTTCTCTGAGACTGTTATGGCTGTTGCCTTAGTCTTTTGGATGAGCTACTATCAATGGAAATGACTCTGATTCTCTTGCCTGCTCTTGAAACCCTCACTTTCTCCTGTTGGGTTGCCTTGTCCAGCCTTGACGTGAAGGTTCTCACCTTAACTTAGAATATCTTTGTTTTGTCCTGTTTGGCTGTCATCCCTTGGAGTCCTGTTCTTTTCTAAAGTGAAAACTGAGGGGACTAGACCTGTGGGAGAAAGGAGATGGAAGGAGGAGCTAGACTGAGTGGAGAGGGGAGTTTCTGATTGGAATATATTGCATGAGAGTTGAATATACTTTCAATGATAATAAAAAGAGAAAAGAAAAATCAACCCTCCTCAAAACATGGAAACTACAAAACATCACTGTGTTCATTAAGAGTTAATGCATCTCACATTATGCAACTCCTGCTACTTTAAATGTCTGTTTTTGACAACCATATGTTGTTTTTGATATTTTACACCCTGGATATTACAGGATGCTGAACAAGTCACTTGAAACTAAAAACCCATAAGTTGGTTGTATGTTAAAAACAGAAATCTTTAAAATGCCTCCCCTGTGCAGATGTTCATTGATCCATTATCTTGCCTTATGGTCATGCCTATGTTCAACAGTCATCATTACAGAAATAACAATACTAGGCTGTTTCAGTCTGTTTCAACTGGCAAAACCAGCAGATGCTGAAATTGCTAGAATCCACATCAGCTTTCATGCTTACATTTTAGAGGAACTGACTGCTTTTCACTGGGGAATGTGTTTACACTGGTATTTCTATTCTTTATCACCACCTGTCTTAAATCTTCAGAGAACTTGCATTTGCAGTCCATAATGTCATTGCTTCAGAATGGCTTCCTGTATGTGCTTTCCTTTAAACTACTTCTCAAAACAAAACCATTGAAAGAGTGACAAAAGTTCTCACAATTCGGGAAAGGCATCAAATGAGAATAAAGTAGGGATAAAATAATCTGAGAAAAATCCAACGTGTTTCCAGGTACTTGACTTTTAGGGTTTTGGTATTATTGGCAGGATATATTTCTAAATCCTAGTTGTAATTACAGTTGTTCAGATGTATAGGGTTATATATTTTCCAAAGTATTGCAGAAACTACTTCCTAGGATAATGCTAATTTTTATGTAAATAATGCATGCCATATGTTTCAGTCCTTGAAGATTAGTTTTCTTTTTATGGTGTTCAAGATGAAATTCAGGAATTTGCACATACTGAAAAAATGCTCTGAATATCAGAGAATTGACAGCAATAGAATCCTGTAGCTGTATTTGTAAGAACTTTGTTTCTGTTGCTCAGTATACTCATCAGAGATAGTGTGGACATATTGGTGTGTGTCAATGATTAAAAGCAGATGTATGCATATACTACAGTTTCATAGCGTGTATGTTCATTCATATGCTGATAGACTTTTTGGGTCTTTTTTCATGAGTATTTTTGAAATACTCCAAGTGAAGTTACCAGGAATATATACAAAGGGACCATGGAATGCATGTATAATTTCATGTTACATTTTTTAAATCCAAAGGAGTCATATAGCGAATGACATCTTATGTATAATTTAATTTTGAAAGGACCTCTCAATCCCTTTTCTAATTTAGTTTTCTATAAACCATGTATGAAATTTCTAAATTGTCAACATTCTCATTGCGACTTGACAGAATCTTTAGATTTCACTTCTAATAAATTTGAAATATATACCATTTGATGATAGTGCTAAGTAGTATTTCACAGAATACTTAAAATATTTTACAATATTATGTTTTCTTATAACTTTCAGTTTTTCCTTGCATACCATATGTGATGTATATAATTTTATATCTCTTCTCCCATTTTTAGAATTTTATATTTTCATTACTTTAGCAAGAATGCTATTACTTGAATGAGCATGATTTCTTGTGTATCTGAATGCTTAGTTCCAAGTTGGTGCAAAGGTTTGGAAGGATTAGGAAATATGGTCTTTTGGAGAATGTCTGTCACTGGGGCATTAAAAGCCAACACCATTCTCAGTTGGCAGTCTCCCTGCCTCCTGTTTTTTTTCTTTTTTTTTCCTTTTTTATTTGATATTTTATTTATATTTCAAATGTTATCCCTTTTCTCACCCCCCAGGGTCCGCTTATCCCATCACCCCTTCCCCTGCTTATATGAGAGTGTTCCCCACCCACCCACCCACCCACCCACCCACTCCTGCCTGCCTTCCCTGGCATTCCCCTACATTGAGGCATAGAGCCTTCACAGGACCAAGGGCCTCTCCTCCCATTGATACTTAACAAGGCCATCCTTTGCTATATATGAGACTGGAGCCATGAGTCCCTCTATGTGTATTTATTGGTTTGTGGTTTAGACCCTGGAAACTCTGGGGTGTCTGGGTGGTTGATATTGTTCTTCTTCCTATGGGGATGCAAATCCCTTCAGCTCCTTCAGTCCTTTTTCTAACTCCTCCATTGGGGACCCTGTGGTCAGTCCAATGGTTGGCTGAGAGCATCTGCCTCTGTATTTGTCAGGCACTGGCAGAGCCTCTCAGGAGACAGCAATATCAGGCTCCTGTCAGGATGCAATTCTTGGCATCCACAATAGTGTCTGGGTTTGGTGACTGTATATGGGATAGATCCTCAGACTATGGTCAGTCTCTGAATAGCCTTTCCTTTAGTCTCTACTCCATACTTTGTCTCTATATTTCCTCCCATGAGTGTTTTGTTCCTCCTTCTAAGAAAGAATGAAGCATCCACACTTTGGTCTTCCTTCTTTTTGAGCTTCATGTGGTCTGTAAATTGTATCTTGCATATTCTGAGCTTTCGGTTAACATCCTTATCAGAGAGTGCATACTATGCGTGTTCTTTTGTTATGTGGTTACCTCACTCAGGATGATATTTTCTAATTCCATCTATTTGCCTAACAATTTCATAAAATCATTTTTTTATAGCTGAATAGTGCTCCATTGTGTAAATGTATGACATGTTCTGTATCCATTACTTTGGTGAAAGACATCTGTGTTCTTTCCAGCTTCTGGCTTTTATAAATGAGGCTCTTATGAACTTAGTGGAGCATGTGACCTTATTATATGTTGGGGCATCTTTTGGGGATATGCCCAGGAGTGGTATAGTTGGGTCCTCAGGTAATACTCTAAGCTCTCAACTACAATTCCAGCACAATGTCTACCTCTCTGACACCATGTCCCCTATCATGATGAACATGAACAAATCTTCTGGAATTGTGAACTCCACCTTAAATGTTTTCTTTTATAACTTGCTATAGTCATGGTGACTCTTCACAGCAAAAGAAAAATAACTAAGACAATGGCATGTTTTAAAGATTTATTTATTTATTATATAAGTACACTGTAGCTGTCTTCAGACACTCCAGAAGAGGGAGTCAGATCTTGTTACGGATGGTTGTGAACCACCATGTGGTTGCTGGGATTCGAACTCCGGACCTTTGGAAGAGCAGTCGGGTGCTCTTACCCACTGAGCCATCTCACCAGCCCCAATGGCATGTTTTAGAGTGGAGGTGTTTATGGAATTTAACTCAAAATTGAAAATATCTCTCCTAGATTATGTTTCTAGCATGGTGTCTTAGTATTTATTATATAGCAGAAGAATCCTTCCTCCCCTCCTCCAGCCCCATGGAAATTTTATAGCTTTAGGCTCTACAGGTAGTTTCAGAATATGTTGGGAGCTAAGTTTGTATTTGTCATTAATTTTAAAGATTTGGGTGATGGTACAAGTTATTCAACTGTTAAAATATAGGCAAGTATCTATCATTCCTCTGTCGTATTATTTTACAAGTTATATTTGAGTAATTTTCCCCATTATCATAGTTTTCTAAAGAATGTTCCTGACCAGTGTTGAAATAGGACATTTTTGGTGTTCCAAATTCTTTCTTCTCTTCCAAATTTGTTTTGGCTGTTTGGAATCATTTGAATTTCAGTGTATTTTAAAAGTGTATTATCAATTTTATTGGGAAAAACTCAGTCACAAAATAGGTTTCTTAATTTACCTGATTATTCTTATTGTGCCAGATGTGGTTTTACTACTTAGTCAAATTGATACCGCATTTCTTGCTAGGTAGCCAGCTGCAGGTCTGGAAAAATATTCTCTTTTGTTCATTCTTGATTTTATCATTCATGTAACAACATTACAACCTTCCCTTCATTTAGCAAAGTCATACCTGTTTTCTTTTAGCTTGGTAAGATATCATGTATAGGCAAGTTAACCAACTTTACCTTTTCCAGACATCATTTTCATTAGTTGAAGTGATGACCTCTGCTCTAGATAACCAGTGAGCAAAGAATTACAAAGTATCTAAATTATTGCAAAGTACATTGTGTGCCACAGGGTTAAAACTCATCTAAAAATTGTTTATATGGTTTTACTTCCAGTGACAATATGAAACTTATCCAATGATTTCTGACATGTCAATAGCACAGGGATACTCTATTGGCTGAAACTTATTAATAAATCACAGACTGTGAACTTTGAAATTTAGCTTTCCAAGTTTTTCAGACCAACAATTTCATTCTGGAAATGGATATTTATCTACTACTAATCCTTTTTATAAATCCAACACTAAGAAATGAAATTTATGATCAGTGATACCCCTCTTCAGTTTGTTTTTCCTTGAGGTAATACATTTGGGTCTGTATAGCACCATTTCCACATCAAATAGCAGTGTTCTATAGGTAATGGGTCTAAATTGATACCTAAACCCACCAAAATAATAACTTTAAAAGAGATGCTCTCTCTCTCTCTCTCTCTCTCTCTCTCTCTCTCTCTCTCTCTCTCTCTCTCTCTCTCNGGCATGTGGCCCCGGTGTTTGTAGAGGACGTCACTCTCGCTCTCTCTCTCTCTCTCTCTCTCTCTCTCTCTCTCTCTCTCTCTCTCTCTCTCTCTCTCCCCTCTTCTCTTTACCAGTCTACACCTGTGTCTTCATAAGAGGAAACTAAGATCCATTGGACTGGAAAAGATGTCTAGGACTTGGATTAAAAATATCATCCAAGAATAGATAAATGGTTAAATACCAGGGCTCAGCCCCTGTGGTTCTTCTTTCTTAGTTGATTCATCTTGAGGCAGTGGAGGGGAGAGAGCATGAGTAGGGATAAGACTTGGTCTTAGGGATGCTGTATAATAATAAAGCATTTACCTGTTTTAGGTCTAAGTCACTATGCTTGAATAGCTGACCCACTTTCTATGAGTTCCTCTGAGATGAGAAACTTGTTTAGCACCTCAACATAAATACAGCAGGGAATTAAGTGAAAAGATTTATTGCTGGAGCTCCTTTCTTTCTTTCTTTCTTTCTTTCTTTCTTTCTTTCTTTCTTTCTTTCTTTCTTTCTTTCTTTCTTTTTTATTTATTATTATTTTCTTTATTTACATTTCTTTTTTTTCCAAATAATAATTATTATTATTATTATTTTCTTTATTTACATTTCAAATGCTATCCCGAAAGTTCCCTATACCCCCCTGCCCCTGCTCCCCTTCCCACCCACTCCCACAAGATGGCCTAATGGGCCATCACTGGGAAGAGAGGCCCCTTGGTCTTGGAGCTCCTTTCTAAGGTGAGTCAGTCAGAAACCTCTTTAGATAATCTGATTAACCCTTTGTGAACCAGAGAGGAAGGGAAGCAAAGGAAAATATTTAAGATGCTATAAACAGGCAAATATGCACAGATACATATACATTCAAACATTCATACACCCCTGCCCCACTCTGGCCACTCCTGACCATCTGTCACAATAATCTCCACAAATCTTTATGCATGATTACATACGTACACATATACCTACCCACAATCATATTTGGATGGATGGATGGGTAGATGGGGCAGAGCTTCCCAGAGCAAGCCATTCAACCAACAACTTTATTTCTTTTCTCTGATCTTTTCTATATATTCTTAGACAAAATGGTCCTTAGAAAATTACCTTAGAGATACAATGTTATATAAAATGGGAATTATCTTCTGTAAAGCAGTGTTTCACTATAATATACTCATTTAAAGTTCAAAGCAACTGTTATTACATGGCCTTGCCTTGGCATAGTACACACCTGTGACTTTATCCTTAGAACTAAATGTTTATCTTTGAACACAAAATTTTCTCAAGTCTATTTCTCTTTTTAGTGTAATTATGAAAGCTCATTGTATTTCTTATTATGATGCCTTTCCTTACTATTCTGAGTACTGGGCACATTCTATTCTTGATTTTGACTTTATTACATCTTTCTAGCAACTAAGACCATCTCTAAAATCTTTCTCCCTAAAAATATTTGAATCCAATCAGAAATTTTATCGAATTATTATCTACTTGCCTATATAGCATCACTATAAGATCTTGTAGTACATCTTTGTAGGTCTGCCGAAATCTGTTCTAAAGGGTGGTATAATACCTAGTATTTGTTATACATGTTTTATCATAACAGGAAAAGCATATTCATAGCAGGAATCTTTCCTAAACTGAATTTCTCCTAGCATTGCCGACTGGAGCAAATTCATTGTAGATTTTTAATTCAAGTCAAACCCATCTCAGGAAAATCACAAGGTAGTGTTTACGTTCTATGATGGCTTCTGACAGTTACATTATTAAATCTTGCTTCTTGAAGGGACACAATAATAAATAATTCCAGCAGGAAACAAAAATTAGAGAAGTACACATAGTCATTCATCCAGCATCAAATAAGAAATAGCAAATATAAGATTCGATACTGGTTTATGAAGTGTAGCCAATGGTTCAAATACATGACCAAGAAATTAGGAAGTATTTAATATAAAAGTAGATGGCAAGGAAAAGTCAGGAGGAAAAAATTCCAAGTTTGAACAAACCAGTACAAAATAAAAGAGATATGGGGAATTTCAGTGATTGAGTATATAGGACCTTGATATTATTTTCATTTTATCCCTGGCTATTCTTGTCATTATACAACTTGTAATTGAGTAGTCTTCAAAAGAAAAATATCTCTGAAGACTGAAGTTTCTGACTGGTGAGAATGATGATGATGTCAGTGAGGTCTATGAGCATGAGCCCAATGTGAAGTAGTTTCCTTAGCATAATTATGTATTGGTGGATAAACCATTTTGTAAGATTATAAGTGCTCATATTGGCAGAAACCACTTCAACCAGGAAAGATAAATACATATCAAACATGATTATGCAATTTCATAAAAACCAAATATTGACATTGTATAATCTTTTAATATAATAAAATATATAAGAGATATTGCTTATTATATTTAAAATGGTAGATGTATCTGTGCCTATGGAAAAATATGACAAAAAACAATATAGAGGAAAACAGAGTTTATTTGATTAATGATTCTATAATGATAAAGTCCATCTTGCTTGTGACTATATGGCAGCAGATAGGCAAGGGAAGATAAGAGAAGATAATTGTCTACATTTTCATTTACACATAAATATCATGAACAAGAAACAAGGTGAAGAAGAAAGGATTTATTCAGCTTACACTTCCACATTGCTTTTCATCACCCATGGTAGTCAGGACTGGAACTCAAGCAGGCCAGGAAGCAGGTCATGATACAGAGGCCATGGAGGGATGTTACTTACTGGCTTGCTTTCCCTGACTTGCTCAGCTAGCTTTCTTATAGAACTCAAAACTACCATCCCAGGGATAGCACCAACCACAGTGGGCTAGGCTCTCCCACTAAAACACTAATTGAGAAAATGTCATATGGCTGGATCTCATGGAGGCATTTTCTCAAGGGAGACTCCTTTCTCTGTGATAGCTCCAGCTATGGTCAAGTTAACACACAAAACACCATGATAAAACACCGTGATTAATGCAACTTTTAGAAAGTATATTTGGGCTGATTGTACCAGAGGAATAAAATTCCATTGTGATGGCAAGTCATGCAGAAAAATGAGAACTCACTGTCCAATGCAAGCACAAATCAGAGAAAACTGGAATTATGAAAGGATTATAAGCATTTAAATCTATTTTCCATGACACATTTACTCCAGAATGTTTTTGCTTCCTAAATATTACTAACACTTACTAATTAGTATCACTATAAAAATCTTCAAATATATGCACTTACTGTGGATTTTTCCCATTCAAACTACTACATTCCACTACCTGGTGTCCTTAAGCCTACAGCCACACAATATATTTAGTCAAACTTCAAAAATCCCTATAGTTTCTTATTCTCTTTTGGGTTTGTTCCACTTTCTCTGTTTAGGTTTCTTGCATCATTGTTCACTGCTCTGACATCTTCAACAATTTGGTGTATCCATTGCAGCTCACTTTCACTTTCAGCGCTTCATGAAAGCACCTCCTCTCAGGACCTCTCTGCCTCAAAGGACATTCACATAGGTACTCTACGGTCTTACACTGCTTTGTCTCAGTAATTCTACGAAACCAAGGAGGCAAGATACATGGCATCTCCTCCCATGTACCCATCATGTTTCTAAAGGCAACAGCAAGTTATGTTCCTCTGCTAGCTTAGATAGATCCTGACCTGGCCACCTCGAATAACATTACTAAGAATAGTTTTACTTAGTTGCTTTCTAGGAACAGACAATGCTTTAATTTAATTTTTTCCTGAGTTGTAAGATTAGGAACTGAAGTCTTGTCCAGTGCAGAGCTGCTCTCTTCTTAATAGTGGCAAGCCACTTAACAATCATAGAATCTCTTCTAAGATATACAGTAGCTTTAGAATTAAGCTTCCTCTTTTGTAAGGCAAAAGACACTGTCAACAAGACAAAAAGGCCACCAACAGATTGGGAAAGGATTTTTACCAATCCTAAATCTGATAGAGGACTTATATC
>NC_034591.1:81058330-81089860 GCF_900095145.1 Mus pahari
GGGGTATGGGAAACTTTCGGGATAGCATTTGAAGTGTAAATAAAGAAAATAATAATAAAAAAAAAAGAATTAAGCTTCCTAGTCTTTTTTCTCTCCAAATTATACATTTTGTATTGTTTACTGCCCTACTTGCTCTGCATCATTATAGACTGGTATAAGCTTTCTCAATAACATGTGAGCCACAGACTCAGCATTTTACAGTCATGAAATCACCTCGATGAAAGAAAATACTCTATTTTTTTTGTTTGTTTAACTTGAGGCAAGTTATTAGGACATGGGCATATTCATTGCCAAGATATCACAAAAATATCCTCTAACTCAGTTGCTAATTTTGTTTCATTCTGAAACTTTTGGAACTGGACATTCACATTGCTCTCATAGATATTGTTTTCCAGGCATCTGTAAGAATGACCATGAAGCTGTGCTCATAGAATTCAATTGCTTTCTAGTCCAAAGACCCAAAGTCTTCCACATGTTCTAACTTCTGAAGCAATTGCTATTCTATGGTACAAAAATGTAACAATAAAGTCAATGTATAAAGAATATAGTTATTTGAACTTACAATGTCTGAGAAATAAGAGTCCTCAAGGGTTAGAAGGCAAGGTGATAGATAGTAAAAATAGGAAACTGAGACATCTTCCACTGCAAGCATAGATCCAGAAATGAACTGAATGTGGGCAAGACTAAAAACACTCAAAGACCACTCCAACAGATGTACTTTCTCCAATAATGTTCTGTTTCTCAAAAATTACATATAAGTGTCACAACCTTGGGATCAAGTATTCCAGCATCTGAACCATGGGGGAAATTCTCATTCAAATAACCATAAAGTGTTGCTGTGCTAAATATAGACTGAGCATTGATTATCATCGAGTTAGCATTGAACTGCCTTACACAGTGAAGGCTAGGAAGAATCTTAAAATACAAAAGGCCTTCTTAGTATCTCTTAAGTAAGATTAATGGAAATATTTCATGGTAAAGTTCATTTGAAAAATATAACACCTCAATCCTGAGGATTACTAGAGGCAATATTCTACTTAAGTGAAAGTTTGTGACACTCCACTTAGCAGAGAACTTGGCTGCTCACTGAAGACAAAGAATACAAGATCAAGAAGGATCGTGAAAGAAACCAACTATAAATATTATTCTCACAAGTACAATTTTGTGATGTTTAGAGAAATTAGAACTGTATTTTACATGGTATTTTTCTTTATTTCATAAAAAGGGATTATATTCACCTCTGTTATCACAATATATCTGTCCATATTGAATATCCTAATTTTGCATATCTTAGTTTATTATCTACTGTATATATACAAGTAGTCTCTGGCTAACAAAAAGTTAGAAAAATAAATTCTATATTGCGTAATTACCAAGTCCACACAATGACATGAGCTATATCAAAACTCATGGAAATTATAGGCTACTCTAAGCATCTTAGACATGAATGAAAAAATCTGCAATATGGAAAAAAGTTAATTTGAATATAATTTGCTCTATGATCTGATATTTCTCAATCAACAAAATTAATTTTATTCACTATTTCAAACTTTTATTTTAATTTTGTTTGATTTTGTTAAAATTATTCTTCTTATGTTTTTGTGTTTGTTTTTGTTTTGAGACAGGGTTTCTCTGTATAGCCTTGGCTGTCCTGGAACTCACTCTGTAGACCAGGCTAGCCTTGAACTCAGAAATCTGCCTGCCTCTGCCTCCCTAGTGCTGGGATTAAAGGTGTGTGCTACCACACCCGGTGTTAATATTACTCTTAAGACTATTAATTAATTGAGAGTCCTGAAGTTAGAAACCTATAAAAGATAGGTAAAATGATAATGATATATGATATGGTATATGTTGAAATAGATTTCACTTTTACATTGTTTTCTATTTACCCAGTGTCATGTACACATACACATGTACACATATACAAGCATGCACATACACATGCTTGCACAAACATACACTCATACAAACAGGAAATAAATTTCTTTTACTTCAAAAACCACAACTCTCGTATTTCAAATGCCTAAATTCTGAATTGTTTAGAAATTAAAATTTATGTCACAAACAATTTGGAAACTATTGCTCATAAGAATTTGTCTATAAGTTGAGTCTGCTCTTCCATTTGTGCTTCCATTTTGAAACTGTAAGACTGACTCCAGAAGTTTAGAGAGAAGTAAAGCAAGAGCTAGGCTGCTGGTGAGTCCTGAAGAGAACTGTGGCTTTAATTTGTAACTTACAAGTAGATGGAATACTGAGTCACTTCAACTAAGGTTCAAAAGCATTGACAATCACATTTCACTTCTTAGCTGCCTACTGTGACAACATGAAGAAGTGTCTAGATGAACTTCTTTAGACAATCAGTTCTTGAAAGAATCTACATTTTGGCAGACCACTTGATGTATCTTGGTGCATGAGTTTGCACCCACCAAAAGTTAGAAAATACTGATGAACGCACACATGTATGACATCCCAATCTTCTCAGAGGGGTCTTATGCCATCATGTAGCAATGGACCTTTATGTTTTTACAAAACAAAAAACAAAACAAAACAAAAAACAACAACAACAAAAAAAACAAAGCAAAACAAAAAAAACAAGAGAAGCATAGAAAACACCAATGTTGTATGAGTATTGACTTAATTGGAGTGCCTCCCAACTCCAAGAACCAGCCTTGACTGTAGAGTTATTCAAATCTCTAAAAAGAATCCATTTTATCTGTTAAATCTAATGTGCTAAGATTTGATTTTTTTTAGTATTTGGTAGAACAAAACTCAAAACTAGCATGAAGTTTAATCAATGCATCAGGGAATATAGAAAGTTACCAATTTTTGCCAAGCACAAGGTGTATTCTAAATACGCTATGATGCATGCAATTGTCTGCAACGAGTTATTCACATCACTGTGACTTTGTCTATGTGCTTAACACCATAAAGCACTGATCAACTTTGTGTTAATTGTTCTTATAACTGCAGGGTCAGAGTCAGTCATTTAAGATTTCTATTCAAATTATAATAACTTCATGTTAATGTCCCTTGTCTTTCAAAGCCACTTCCAATTAGCAAAGACTTATGATCTCCCAGCACAGTTGACAATGGTTTAATTCCTATGAAGCCAAAAGCAATAATATGTTAGACATCTTCCTTGTAAAATAAACAGTGTTCAAGGCTTTATCTTGACTTGAGTTATCATCAGCCTTCAAAACAATTAATTGGTCCCATAGGCTTAGGCCGATTTTACATTTTTGAAAAGAGAACAGAAGCAGAGCTGTTAAAATTATCATGCCGGCCCCTGAAGCAACCCCTGCAACGCTGCACAAGGTAGAAACTACACATGTTAGGCCCTGCCCATCAGGAATTAACAGGAATCACCCACTCCCACTCTGACAGTTACAGTGCAGTTCTAAACAGTGAATTTGCCCTGAAGCCTTGCCAAAAGTCATAAATAAGCTTGGCATTTTTGACCTTGGATAACTGGGAACAACTGGATGTGGCAGAATAAAAGAAAACCGGCTTTTGCTTTTAAAATGTATCCCTGTAAAGACAAACCCAAGGCATAGAAGGATCATATGTGTCGATGGAAAAGCACAAGACTATTGAAGACTCAGTGCACTGGGAAGGTAAGGGAATAGTATTGCAAAAGGAAATGAAAATTTTATGGATACAACTATCTGCAGTATAATATTCTGTCCTGAGTGTGAGCGTATGTCTCCATATGCACATGTGAGTGCATGCTTGTGTGTATGCATGCATGTGGGAGGGATATTAAATCCTCCATTCGATTTAATATAATAAAACGATACAATAGAAATCCTCAGCTGTAAAAGCAATCCCTAGGTGTTTTTCTTAACCCTGTGAAAGAAAAAAAAAAAAAAAAAGCAAACAAAACAGAAAGGAAGAAATAGTTTTGCCAAGGGGAACAGATGTTTCTGTTGTATATTTCGTACTCCCTAAGTGTATTTGAGAATTCTAAATATAAAAGTTTAAACAGACAGAGTGCAAACACACAGGAAATTGGAGGGGTGTGAGAATTCGTCTAGACGATTCAATCTGATTCCCAACTTTTCATATGAACCAAAATACTAGACAAACTGGAAAAAATTGACTTTGGTGATATTAACATTACATGTACTACATACATCTTGATATAAACCAAATTCCAAGAGCTAGACCATTTTTAGTACTACTTCTCACTGTCTTCTAAATAAGCAGGCACATGTTTCAAAGATACACATACTCACTTGATTTTACGTGATCATTTTAGCATCCTTATATGACATGTTTAATGTACCACATATAGAACTAGCTAAAAGTCAGTCATATTTAGTATAATGTTCTCCCTAGAAAGGAATCAGGCTAAGCCTCTTATAGCACACATTCATTTACTCAGAAGTCTAACTGGTTAACAAGGCAGACTTTTAAATTAGTGTGCTGTCAGACTAAATCCAGGTCTGAGTCTCCAAGCAGATTCGGTGACTTTAGCTTTTAGCATCACGTTGAGTATATTTTTTTCTTTGTAGGGAATGAAAAATTCTAAATGTATTTATTATGTAAAAGGATTGTAAAGTGCAATTGAAAAGAAAATGCTTGAATTCAACACTTGCAACACCAAAAGTGTTTTGTGTATGTGAGACAAACAATTCTGCTACAAAGTAATTAATATATATATATATAAATTAATATATATGTATATATATTAAATTTATGTGCTAAATTTCTTGTATATTCTTTTTTTTTTTTTTTTTTTTTTTTTTTTTTTTTTCAAGACAGGGTTTCTCTGTGTAGTCCTGGCTGTCCTGGAACTCACTTTGTAGATCAGGCTGGCCTCGAACTCAGAAATCCACCTGTCTCTGCCTCCCAAGTGCTGGGATTAAAGGCATGCGCCACCACTCCCGGCTCTTGTATATTCTTAAAAGAATGTACTACTATGTACTACAAGAAAATGTAAGATCATCCTACCTCATCTGTTAAATTGAACTTAGACTTGTTTATCTTCTCTTGCAGGTATTAATTTAGCCTGTATGAAAGAATGACCAATGCAGTGTCCAAATAATCACTGACCCTCTAGCTGCTGTTCCATGTCAGCTGAAAACACTTCACTCCCTGCCCTATATATGGAGCATTGTGCTAAAAAAAAAAAGTTACTTAGCAATAGAATTTGTTCTTTCCTGGGCTTAAGACCACAGGCTGTCCACTATCAATGAAAATTGATCCACTTACGAAAATGTCACTGTGATCACTTGTGAAACCAGAAGTTCAGATACTAAAAGTAAGCTCCCTTATAGTTAATGCATTACATCCATGCAGCTACAGAGTACCTTGTTTCTAAATGTCAGATTGTAATGGATGTATTTAGCAATGACAGCTTAACTTCTTAAGTAAAGTGTAAGAGTCACTAGGAAACAAAAGACAAACTAGAATCCCTTGTAATTGCTACATCATTTAGTAAGAGAGTAAATGAAGAGCAATAGCACATGCTGTTGAGAAAGGTACAAATTAGTGTCACCCCATCACCTTGCAGGGTAGACTCTATCTAGGACACCACCCCTTTATTTATCAGAGAAACTCTGAAAAATAAAAATGAATTACGGTAGATGGCAACACTTACCACTGATTAAACAACTAGTACATTTTTAATTGATGTGCCAGATGTTGTATATCATCTTCCAGATGTGGCATCATATCTAAAGCAGATTAACTAAGACTCTGCCATGTGCAGCAATAGATCTGGCCAATTTATTTTAATCAATAGGCTTAAAAACTAAACAGCAGCAGGTCATAATTATAAGGAATGGACAAGACGGTACATTTCCTCTCTTGGTCTGGGACTCTGTTAATCTTGTTTCTGGTCTGACATCTGGACATTCAAGGAATATCATATTAGTCCACATTGTTGATGCCAAGTTAATTGGACCCAAATGGCAAAAAAATTGGAACATGTATCAGATCACTGTGATCACTATTTAAGCTTAGATGCATACTGGAGACCAGATAAACTGTACAGAGATTCATTGACAAACCAAGTAAGTGAATATTTTAGGGAATCTAGTATGTTACAGTTTGCCTGCACATCTTCCCAACTAAGAGGAAATATTTTGCTTTGTAAAACCTACCAGAGATAACACTTGGTAATGATCCTCACATCATATGCCTAACTCATTTCATATTTGTCCAATATCCATACCATTTTTCTGAAGATTCTAATCCACAAGGAACAGGGGCCACAACGAACAGGATGCCTTCATGAGAGATGGAATAGAATATATGCTATTGTAGGACCAAATTGTAATCAAGTAGCACTGACTCTTGGATATAGGACATGACTGTCCACATAGCCGGTGGTTTGGGTTATGAAAATCAATTTCACCTCTGAAGAGCATCAGGAAGTAGTTACAAGTTACAGTACTACTTCTGTGTTTCTAAAAAAAGAAAAAAAGAGGTTGTGTTATAAGAAACTCATAACCTTTTCAAGGAGAATTCTTAAAGAGAGAAAAACAGAATAATACATCTAGCAATTACTACTTTGTAAGAAATAAGGAATAGTTCAACCTTGATTTAATGAAATTAGGCATGTTTAAGAAGTAATAACAGAAAGTTTTCATATTTCATTTAGGACAAATGTGTACACACTTGTTCTCAGGGAACAGATACAGAACAATGTTTTCAATCATAAGTGTTAACCCTGGAATACACATCTTAGCTTATAGTAAAACAATCCAAGGATAAGAACTAAGACAATTTTGGAGAAAGTCCAGATGAGCAGAGCTCTCTATGAACAAGAATTGCAAATGTGGTTTAGAACATCTTTTTGTAACCAAAACAACAAAATATGTAAAACAAAACTAACACTGACAATTGTATCCAAAAAATGGGACAAAAGGAAGCACTTGCACAATTTTATATGGATATAAACAAATAACTTTCAAGAAAAAACTCCTATGGTAAAAATTCAAAAAATTTCTGTAAAAGTAATCTCTGATATATGGGCTGCATTACCCTACATAACTGTTGAAAACACAGAGTGCTTTTCTTCCAAAATAATGTTTGAAATTTGAATAGAAGGATTGGAAACAAACTTGTAAATATTAAAAAGCTTGACAAGCATCTCGATCTTCTGATCAAGGTGACGTCACCATGTTCATTCCTATCAGTTGCTTATACTTTTGACATGATAACAAAAATCACATTTCACTTCTACAGATGCTTAGGAGACAGTATGTAAGATCTGTCCACTCATGGGAAAAAATAACCAAGAAATGCAAATTCAGAGATTCTCTACAAAAATCTGACCATGATTTATGAATCCTGTCAAGACATCAAAAAGAGAACATCTGTGAAACTGTAGCACTCTGCACAGAGCGGATGAGACACAGCAGCTAAGTGATGTGCTGTGCTGTATGGCAAAAGGTCCTGCAGCAGAAAAGGGGACTTGAGAAAGCTGAATAAACACTGACCTTTAGAAATTATGTGTCTTTAATAGTGCATAATCTGTTGAAGTTCTACTATACTAGTATAAGATTGTAATGATCAGGAAAATGAATCTTAGACATGCAAGAAACCCCATGTGTTTTCTGTGTTTCTTGTAAGTATAAAATTGGTAACATAAGTTTTTTTTTTCCTCTCTCTTTCTACTGTTCTTCCTCAGTATAGCTGGGACACCTGACATGTATGGCAGGCAAAGTTATACAATTGGTAACCGCAAATTTAGGCACTGAGTCCTAAGCACACCATTGAAAATTGGAATCAGGACATTTCCAATTGTCCCAACATATCCAGAGGACATGCATAGCTTGCCCCAGTGGCTGGTCAAGATACCCAGTTTATGCAAACCTTCCTATCCTTTCAAGTCCTTAACCTCATTGTGGTGTCACATGAAACTTTACTAAAGGAAACATCAACTCGTTTGTGAATACAAACAAAACAAAAAATAAGCAAACAAAACAACTAACTGAAGAACCCTGAACCACTAATTAATAGCTGCCCTCCATTTTAGAAGAAAATAGTGAAAAGCTCACTAAACCTACAGAACTCAAAGCATGTAAACAATGCCTGTGCTTACCTGGGGATGGAGAGGCCGGAATATAAAGATGCACAATCAGACAGTGTAAAGTGAATCAACTGGCTATTTGACTGGCAAGAGATGAGACCATATGTGTGCTACACATTTATGCCTCTGGGAAAGCATTTACAGACGCGAGGAGATACCTCAGGGGGCAAAGTGTTTGATAATCAAACATGAGGAACTCTGTTCCAATTTCTTGCACAAACATAATAGTTAAGAATGGTATTATGCCTCTGTGGTCAGGCATGTGAGGATGGGGGCATCCTTTGGATTTGCTGACTAGCCAGTCTAGTCAGTATGTGACAAGCAGGTTCAGTGAGAGTAATAATAAGGCAAAAAATAACAGAGCAGAGAGTCTAACTTCAACCTCATCTCTACATCCACCCACTCCCACACACATATACACATACACACAAACATACACACACAGATACATATATATACACACACACATACACACACATATGCACATACATACACACATACACACAGATACACACACANACACAGATACATACACACACACACACACACACACACACACACACACACATAAACACACAGTTTTCCCCCAAACAATTCAGAACAAAAAGAACACATTTACTGGGAAAAATAAAACAAAACAGAAAACAGTACCCGCAGTCTGTAACTACACTCTGCTTCTTTCTCAGTTATTCCAGTTATTGAAGAAGAGACTCAGTATGAATACCTTCCTTTCAGTGCAAACTACACACATTGCAACAACTGATGCAGTATCAACAAACAAAACTAACAGTTACAAACATTCTGTCTCAGTGGAAGGTGCATGAGGGGTGATGTTACCTAGATTATGCACAATGACTTCCTTGGGTTTTTTTTTTTTTTTTACTAAGATATCATAAAAATGATTTGTTCCTTATGGTACCTTTTGTAAGGGCACCAAGACACATTGGTCAAGTGCTCTGTCTCACCTGAGATGTTGCCTGAAGTTCCCTCATGATGGAAAGTTACTTTCAGAAATAATAAGTCATGGAAGAGGACTAAATCTTATGTACACAATTGATCATAGACCAATGAATTCTATACATCACATACATAATACCATAAAACATTGATTCCAATTGTGCATCTTATTTTGAAATAAAACAGCTGTTTTCCCAATGTGTTCCATTCAACCATATGCTTTAATAATGCCCTCATCAAGTAATTACAGTGTATTTTCCATTGTGTCCTAGGCATTCAATATGTCGCCTCCTCCTAGGAGATGGAAGTATCTGTAGTTCTTCATATCAGCTTTTTTACTAGAGAGTATACCACGACTTGTACTTGATGGAGCCATTCTCGGCATAGTTTGCCTGCCATGTATCTCTTCATGGTAATAATGCTCATAATGTTCATAATGCTGAACAGAAGGTATCTAACTGTGCATTCAATTCAATCATCAATGTTCTTAGAGATTACAAATGACAAATGAATGTCAATGTTCCTTCTGTCACTTCCATTTGATTCCAGCACCTCACAGGTGTGATTGTAGAACACAGAACATTGTTTAGGCCAAAGACTTCTTGTTGCTGCATCTCCTGAGAACATAAAACTCTCTGAATCATACATTGAAGATCTGAGACTGAGAAGTCTGGAAGAATATTACAAAAGAAAGAGGAGAGAGAGAGAGAGAGAGAGAGAGAGAAAGAAAGAAAAAAAGAAAGAGGAGAGAGAGAGAGAGAGAGAGAGAGAGAGAGAGAGAGAGAGAGAGAGAGAGAGAGAGAGAGAGAGAGAGAGAGAGAGAAGAGGAGGAGGAGGAGGAAAAGGAAAAGGAAAAGGAAGGAAAGTAAAAAGCAGAAAAAAAGAAAAAGAAAGACATGAAAGGTGCTTTTGTATGACGCTTGGCCTATGACAGTGGAGCTAGTGAAACTTAAGAGGTCCCCGTGAAGAGTAGCTGTATTAGACAGTGTTCTCTCAAGAGAAACAGAATGTAGAGAATGGATATACAGAGAGATGTATATAGAAATATATAGATAGATTCATTCATTGGGTTTTAGTTAATGCCAGACATAGTAAAGTTGACATTAAAGAATAGCCATTACAGTAACCTCATCAAAGGATTACTCTATTGATGAGTTCATATCTGAATGTATTATAAGGAAATGCTTTTAAGTGGATAGAAGGTTACTGTGAACGTGGTCTTGTCTTTTGCAGAAACTTTGCTCTTCTTTGCATTCGAGTCATATGCAAACTGTCTCCTCTCCTATATAGTTCTTGCTGTGATTTTCTGCATTACTATAAACTATGACAACAGAATCTTTGGGTATGGAGCAAGACACCTGGAAAAAATGGTGCTAAATAAGTGTTTTCCTCTAGAAATTGTTTCTCTCAAGTACTTATCTCATAAAATAAAAAGGGACTAACACCTTACATATGAAGTATTTGCCATTATTCCTCCCTTATAAACTGTTTTCACTATTCTAAATCTCAGAATTTTCAATTTTGGATAAACAAATAACTTCCTAGGTGATGTGACAACAAGAATCCATTAGCCTACAATCTTCTATATCTCATCCTGTAGGTAAGTTATGCCTGTGATACACTGGAGTCAGAGGCAGGTAGAAAAGAAACACTGGAATTTGATGTCAGCTTTCTGATCACTTGTGATTGACTTTAATGCATACTTAGATATTTTCTGTTCGGTAACACTTACAAGCAAATACTTTTAATTATGACTTCCATAATTTTGGGAAAATATGGAGGCACTATTTTAATGGTTTTCAAATATATCAATTTGATACTTTTAAAAATAGTTATTAATAACCCGTTTATTTTTTACAGAATATGGCATACAGAGAAATTTCTCATTCAAGTTAAAAAATTAAACCTCAAAATTTGATTATCCCCATTAATTATCATTAATTATCCCCATGACATATTTCCAAATGTGAAAAAAATCTTATTAAGGTTTATCATGTTAGCAGAATACTGATATTTTTTACCAAATATCTTAATACATATGGGAATCACTTATGAGAAATTTTACATTGCCACGTTAGACACTATAATTGTGACAGAGAAGAGGAGAAAGGGCATTCACATCACTCTGCTCTGGTGTAGACAAAATACTATGATCAGAATAGCTTATAAATAACAAAAATTCATCCTCACACTAAGTGGTAGTAACTATAAGCCAACATTCCCACTGAATTATAAACGGCTCTTCCTGAGGCACAAACAGTATATAGTTTTGAGATCACATGGTTGGAAATATTAATGAGACTTGGCCCATACATCAGTATCCTGTCTTTCATGCCCCATGATTAAACACTGCCATAAAGGTACCATTACTACTATATCAATTTTCAGATGATACAGTATATATATATACATATTCATTATCATGAAGATCACAACAGCAAACTCAATAGCATATGGAAAATCTTAACAATATCTTACAATGTGAGATTGGAAAGTGTTATCAATTCAGTTACTAAAAATGAGTAATTATGATAATAAATATATTTGGAGATCAGTAAACAGCACATTGTTTATTGGAGTATTAAGGCTGCCTTATTATGCTAAGAAGCTGAATGTACACAACAGTGAAGGTGCATAGCACACTGGAAACCATTCACAATCTATTAGCATCCCAGTCAGTTAAAAATGCAACTTACACATTTGTAGGTTGCAAAATTCTGTCTTTTCACAGTTTCTCTGCATAGTGGCATGATTGTTTTCCTTCATATGCAGTCTTTTTAAAAAACGTAATTTTTATTTAAATGCCAGCTGTTACCCTTCCTAGTCACCCTCCAATAGTTCTTCATCCCATTTCCCCTCCCCCTTTCTCCCCACCAGGTACTCCTTCCAAAACCAGGCATCCCCCTTCCCTGGGGTCTCAAGGCTTTGAGTATTAGGCAATTCTTCTTCCACTTATTCCAGTCTCTGCAGTCCTCTTCTATATATGTGCCAGGGGCCTTGCACCAGCCTTTGTGTGCTGCCTGGTTGGTGGCTCAGTCTCTGGGTGCTGCCAGGGGTCTTGGTTAGTTGAGACTGCTAGTCTTCCTTTATAGTCGCCCATGGTGAATTCCCCAGAAGAGCTTTTACTCTTCATAATTGTTTGGGCTATCTTGGATTTTTTTGTTTTTCCATATGAAAATAATAAAAGTAATATACACCAAACCAATAGTCAACATCAAATTAAATGGAGAGAAACTTAAAGCAATCCCACTAAAATAATAGATAAGACAAGGTTGCCCACTTTCACCTATCTATTCAAATATTACTATATGTAGACAATATGATAGTATAAATAAACAACCCCTAAAATTCCACCAAATAAAACCTCCTACAGCTGATAAACCACTTCAGCAAAGTGGCTAGATACAAAATTATCTCAAACAAACCAGTAGCCATCCTTTATACAAATGATAAACAATATGAGTAAAATATTTAGGAAACAAAACCCTTCACAATAGTCACAAATAATATACAATACCATTGTGTAACTCTTGCCAAGCAAGTGAAAGATTTATATGACAAAAATTTTAAAACTCAGAAGAAAGAAATAGAAGAAGACCTCAGAAGATGGACAGATCTTCTATGCTCATGAATTGGTAGGATTAACATAGTGAAAATGACCATCTTGCCTAAAGCAGTCTACAGATTCAATGCAATCCCCATCAAAATTCCAACATAATTCTTCGCAGACATGGAAAGAGCAAGTTTTGATTTTATATAGAAAACCAGTCCTTTTTAAAATTGCTAAGTCACATCCAGTTTATTTTGAAATACAAAATGAAATGGGTTGGATCTAAATTACTATTTTAATAAACTTATATTAGAATTATATAATTTCCTGATCAGAAATACATTTTTATTATTGACTGTTTTTTACTTAACACACCAAAAAAATAAAACTTATTTCTAATGCCTAGTTTATTTGAACATGCCCTTGCCTCATGGAAAACTGATTATAAAAATGAGATTGGATTTCCTCATAAAGATTTGTACTAATAGGAATATGAATGCCATCCAGGGTTTCCTGAACATAGGATGTAAATCTGGCACACAGGAAGAGCAGACAAGGGTGTGACAAAATGGAACGAATTAACCTTTTATACTGAGTTCCAAATGCTTCAGAAATCTTAACTGTGATGCAAAAGAACACACAGTCTTTGTTCTAATTTGGATCATCAGAGTTCTATCTATCTATCTATCTATCTATCTATCTATCTATCTATCTATCTATCTATCTATCTATCTATCTATCTAGGGTCAGGTGTGTCAGTGAGGGGCAACCTGTAAGAGACAGTCCTTTTCTTCCAGGATGTGGGTATCAGGGATCAAACTCATGCCATTAAGCTAGAGAGCAGATACATTTACTGACCTAATTTGATCTTCCTAGAACCATTTCAATTTATGTATGTGGTCCACTTTTATTTTCATAAATGACCACGTGCCTAGAAGACAAAGTGGAAAATTTTCATGTAACAAAAGTAAAGAACAAAAGATTTGTATTCCATTTCATATTAGATATCATGAATTCTTTTTCTAATATTCAAAGTTGGTAATTACTAAGTTCATTTTTCAAAATATAATCTTCAGGTGGGGGTTCCAATTTCACTTGTATTATTGGAATTGGTACCAGATATTTTAGACAGATCTAACAAAATTACTTAAACTGAACCACATTGTATTATTATTTTTGGACTAAAATTATCAACGGTTAAATTTTTTACATGGAACAATAACATTGCATTGTTAATAACACGAGCTTATTGGATACTATGACCTAGTTGGTCATCTAAAGAGTTAAAGTTTATAATCAGTAGAAATGAGATAATGAAGTTTTGGACCAATGAATATCTGCAAAATTTATTTTGTTGAGAAAAAAATGAAGGAAAGGGAATATCATGGGAGCAAGTAGAACAGTTATTCATTAATAAAAATGACCAAGTAACTGTTCACTAGGTAGTAGTGAGTACATATCTGTGGGTAATTATTCCCTCTTCTATAATTAGGCTTACATAAGTTCAAGAAATTATATTTTGTAACTTTCTTGGCTATTTGATTTTATAATTAATTTTGTACACAGAGGAAATAATAAGATAAAACATGGTGGAGATCATACACACCAACTCACAATGTTTATAGAGCATTAGAACAGTTTGCTTTTATAGAGAACTTGTAGGCTCATATTCTTGGGATGTAAGTTAAGCACATAATGCTTATATGCAGACATGTTTATAAGCAAGAGCATCTGGGTATTCTGTAACTTGATAGTTATATAAAATAAATATATGAGCCACAATATGCAGAAGTGGTTTGCACACAAGAGCTGAATGGCAGTGTTTGGTTACTAGAGAGGACAGTTATTCTTTTATTAAGAAAGAGAGAAATAAATTGTGAAGAAACATTCTCAACACATTCCGGGTCTAGAAGGAAATATAAGGTGCAATTCAAACTAAATGAGACACTGTTCATTTTGCTTTCAAAATATGTAATAAAAGAATAATATCACAATGAAAGAACAAGAAAGGCTTTCAATTGGCTTCACAGTCACGGTAAATTAATGTTTAAATTTAGCCAGTTGGGACAAGATGACAGTTGTTTTTTTACTTTACTTTCTGTATTTATTTAATTATGAAGAATATTTAGGTGATACGGTCTATAGCAAACTTCTGTTCTTCTCACGGTTACAAACTTCCTACTTCATCTTTTCAAATGTTCCCTAAGGTGTAAGAAGTGATTTGTAAATGTGCATGTTGGCATTGAGAATAGGCTTGACAACTCTGTATTTTGACTGATTCTAATTTTCTATAATCATCTTCTTCTGTCTCAAAGAGAAGTTTACTGCATGAAGATGAAAACTACATTTATGTATGGTCTTATGAGGACAAATATTTCCAATGCAATTAGATATTTGGTTTAGTAAAATGATTGTTGCAAATTGTCTTCCAAAATACATGATTTCATTCACCATGGGAGGTTAGCTGGTTTTTGTTTTTTTTTTTTTTTTTTCAATGCCATGCACATTTCTATCTTGATGAGCAGGTCTCAAGTCGATTTAGAGATCTGTTGGTTATCATAAATGTCTGCTTTCCACTAAGGTACTCTTAGGGTTACCATATTATGCTGGTCATTCTATGGTTTGCAGACATCATACTTCACAGGACTAGTGGTTGCTTCCCTCTTTGGGGAGCTTTTATAGCAATCTCTGGTATTATGAAAGCTAGCCCTCATGGAAAAACCTATCTGATCAGGTCCAGCTCAGGAACCACTGTGGCCTGGGTCTGAAATGCCCCTTATATTCAACAGAAGGTACTTACCTTCCAAATATGATGGGCCACCAAAGGCAAGAACAAAACAAGCTTATGCTTGTGGCCTGTCCTGGACAGCATTGAGATTCAACACAAAAATCTCATGCCTAGTGTTGGAATTTTTGTTGGATGGTCTTTGGCTCTTAAAGGAAGGGGGGAATCATATAATTATAATCCCTGGAAATAATTCCAAAAAGAACTAGTTAGGTAAGTATCAGATATGCATCCTGAAATCCATTTGGAGAAGATCTTCATGAATGTAAGAGTAAACTCTCCGAAGAGCTACTTCTCCAATAAAGCAAAAGTTGTTTTGAAATGTCAGACTCTGACAATGCATCAAACATGGTTTATCATTCAAGACATTATTCAAAGGAAGGAGTAGATGAGTAAAAAGAAAGTGGTTTGAGATACAGAGATAAGCCCATCCTTACATCCATAACTGCACACTAGGTTTGACAAATAATCTGACTGAAGAAGCTTTGTCACCTAGGAAGTTAGCAGATACTGGAAGAGACTGAATGAGTTTAAAAGTGTTTACGAAGTTTGATATTAGAGTTACGACGGTTTACATGTTTACATTAGTTGCCAAAGACTGGACCCTCAGGGTTAGATCAGAGGTGTTAACTTCAATTCTTTTAGAGCATTTTGAAGGCCACAGTCTAGACCATGTGACATTTTGGGAATCATTCTTTAGAAAGTGTTTACTATCTCATCTACTTGAAGGAACAACAACTTAAGAAAGACTAATCCTAAACAAAAGGAAAAAAAATGAACAAACTTAGGATTTGGAAGCTATAGCATAGTCCTGGAAATCAAGATGTTGCACCTGTTGAAAGCTGTGTATTTGCTAAAGTAATGTCAATTGAGATTCAATCTCTCCACTCTGAGCTTGCAGTTCTGATGCAGAAAAAGCAAACACTAAATTGTGCTTTTCTCCTTAGGTCCCTGAAATCAAACTCCAGGACTAATAAGGAACTTTGCTAAGATAGGGAGAGTTGACACATTTAAAGAAATTGTTCTCTTACCACAATTTAACAATTAAGGCAAACACATGGAGAGATTATTGGTGAAACAAATCAAAACACAGCACAGTGTACAAAATTAAGAATTAAATGTTAAATTGAGAAATGGAAATATTTATTCCCAAAGAAGTCATGCTATTTTACTGAAATATCTGCTTTTCAATATAATATGCCTCCTTTCTTCCTCCCTCTTTCCCTCCCTGCCTCAGTACTCCCCCCGCCACACAGAACTACACCCACACCCATTGAAGAAAAAGAAAATATGACCTAATCAAAAGTCCCAAACATTTGTCTGTAGTCATATTTAAGTCAATTGGAATAAATACAATAAAAGAGTGAAGGGGATTTAGGTCTAGGAATTAAAGAAGAATATAAGGAAAGTACCCTAAAAAGAGTATATTCATCAAACACGGGACTAATTTTAAGTAGAAATAGAAGAAAACATTATGAATGAATAATTGCCATACCTAGGAGAATTAACCAAGAAAATTGCCTTTTAATATGTGATAAAAGAAAGAAAATGTGGTTGAATATGTTAGAAAGTACCAATTTAGCACAGAATGGGTAGTAAGAAAGAATAGTCAATCAAACATTTGAGATATATTAAAAAATAAATAAGTAAATGTAAATGAAAAGAAATCAGGAGAGAATACAAATAAAAGATTTGCACTTATACACAAAATGATTCAGTGAAATTGGATTAGTTGCATGGAATTTTCTGATAAATGGAAGAAGTAAAGAAAAAAGGAAACAGGCTGATTTTTGTGAAATCTTACCAGATGTGTCAGTTCACATATAACTCTGAGGAGCAATAAGAAGTCAGCTTGTAGGTTTTTACACCATGGTAAGAGAAACTGCTACAATTCCATGCAAATAATTCCTGTCATTCAAAAGTATTACTTCACCCCAGAAAGATAAATGTGAGATGCTGTTGGCCAGTCACATCTAAGTAGTGAAGCTAATGAAAAATAGCCACAACAAATCTTGAATGTAGTCTAACAAGATAACTCATCACTTATAAGAAATTCTCTGAAGATTAACTTCCAATTCTTAATCAGAGAGTGGAGACAGAATGGCAGTATAGTGAAGGTTCTCCAAGAAAATAAAGTTGAACAAAAAAAAAATCTGTCTACAGTAATATCTATGTTCATAACTGAAGTAAAAATAAGATGCCTAAATGCACAAAAGTTATTTTTCACTACCAAATCTTTCCTGCCCAAACCTTTCCCAACAGGACAACTTGGCCGAGATAGTTGACTCAATGGGTTGTCATATAAATCTGAGCAACTGAGTTCAGATGTCTAGAAACCACATAAAACCAAATGCAATAGTGTGCATCTGTAGTTCCAGCACTTTCAAGGTAAGGGAGTGGGGCACATAGATAGAAGAGATTCCTCAAAATCACATAGGCTAAGTAGCCTGCAAAGATTAAGAGATCCTACTTCAAACCCGAGGGATTGTTACAACTGACACCTTTGATTTTCTTTTTGTCTTCTATTTATATGGGATGGTAAATGAGTACCTGCTCTCACACATAGGAAATCTGTGCACATATACAACACACATACAATGCACACACACACACACACACACACACACACAGAGTCACAGTCACCATCACATGTTTACAGACACATATCACATCCACATACACTTGTATGACACATTAAACATTATTTAGACGCATTTGCAGATATGAGGCAAGTACTTGAGTTTTAAATTAGTTTTATTCTTTTTGCTTGTGTTCTTTTAAACTATATAACTAATTATTATCTGTTAAAATTGACAAAAAATTCTCTTAATAGTTGTGTTTTTTTTGTAAAACCTGCAAATACCTGTTGCCTGCTGACATTTGAGAAGTACAGCTATTGACAAGAGAATGAATAATATTTTGAGACATTAGCACTTAACTACAGAATAAAAGTAGTTGATTCAGACATGTCTGACCTAAGAATCATCCCTTCTGTGTCCATTAATTGCTTAAAATTGTGCCTACGCTGTTGATTGGCACCAACTTCTTGAAATTGGTTACTTTATCATTCAGAGATGTGAATCAAATCTGACAACTTAGGACAGATCTGATTGCAGTAATGAGAAACAGCATAGAATGGGGCATCTGATGATTAATCAATGATATATTAAGATATTATAATTATTCAGCTAGACTGTAAAGAAGCCATACTGAGCATGGTAGCACTTGTCTCTTTCTACACCAAACGAACCAATAAACAAACGACAACAAAACAGCTCTCACCTTAAAGGGTCTAAAAAAGAGTTCTGTGGTCATTATTAATGACTATGGCCTGGGGACACAGAATGTAATTTTACTAAGTTTTATAGTTTACAGAACAGAGAAAGTTATAAATCAAGGCAAGTTCAAAATACATCAGTAGGTACCTTAGAGGCAGTTACAATGAGACTGGAGAATCTTTTCTGTATGCCCAAAACACTATCTCATGGCATACTTACCTTTGAGGTAGTTTAGGGTATAGTCCCTAAGTTAACATTTCAAATGTTTTAAATCTATTATTCATAGGATGTTAGTTCTGACCCAGAATAACTATAGGGGTGGAAGTGACACACAAAATGTAGAACAAGGTAATTAGCCTCCTGACCTGCAACATTTCAGTCTTTTCTCAGCATGGCAGTTCCACTCAATCAAGAATTCTCATTCATAGATGTAAATGCCCTGGTTGGAGAAAAAATATATTCTACAGACTGCTATATTCATTTACTTGGAACTGACTCCAAGAATTTCCCCAGAAATTGTCTGCCAGAGGAAAAAAAATATATCTAAGTCTATGGGGACAACAAGAGGCAGAACTTTCAGCCATAAGATGAATTTTTCCCCTGGAAAAAGGTTTACAACTACCAGATGACAATGCAGAGGAGAGAGACAATGACAGGTGAGACCACACCTTGCCAGACTGCTTAGAAATGCACATCTTTCACCTTCTAGTTGGAACTTAACCTCATTTCAGGACCCAAAAGGAAAATAAATCCTCTGTTTTGCTTTTCACTACTAAAAATGATTTAAAATACTTTATATTAATTCCAGTGTATATGAAAGAATATATTATCATATACATAGAGACATTTATTTGTAATACATTTCTGTACAACTAAGCAACTTAAAACTGTGTTCATAGACTTGTAACATATAATTATGTTTATCATTTTGAAGAAAAGATGAAAAGATATTAGATTAAGGTAGAGATTTTACATATTATATAAATTTTATTTCCCTTAAAAATACATATTAGGACAACATTCTTCTTAGTGGGTTACCTCACCCAGCCTTGATGTGAGTGTCTTGGCTTGGTCATATTCTATCTTGCTGTTCCAAGTCTTGCTGTTGATGTCCCTATGAGGCCTGCTTTTGTCTGAGGGGAGTGGGGCGTGGTTGTGGGTCCAGGGAAGGTGGATAAGATGAGCAGGGGTGGAGAGAGGGGTAGCTGCAGGTTTGTTATGTTGTATGAGAAAAGAGTAAATAAAAAAATTGAAAGATCATTTGTTTTAGCTAAATTATTAATTGTAAACTTTAAGTGATCTATTAAGAAAACAACTTTTTATAAGGAAAATGAAACCTAGGAATTAAATTGTATCATAGAAAATTGTCTTAGGTTGCAAGAGTACACTCAAAAAGTGGAGGAGACAAATGAAAAGGAGACCTCTTTGATTGTTTGTTTGTTTGCTTTCTTGTTTTGTTTTGTTTTTACTAGGCAGGTTTTCTCTGTGTATCTCTGGGTGTCCAATTCTATTGTAGGACTCAAGCCCAAGATGTCCCAGGTAACTTATCTTAGTGACTGTTAAACTACACACTTGTGCAAACCTCCTCCAATAAACTGTTCAGCATTTGTTAAACTGTTTGATTCTGCAATGCCTGCCTTCATGTGTCAAGCAAGATGCTAGGACATGGAATTTTCTTCAAAAATCATGTGCTTTGGACACTCAGGGATATGCTTATATCCCAAATACCTGAGTATAGGCCCAGTTGGCTAGAATAAAACTTTCAATTAGGTATAATCTGTGTATGAATGGTTATCTGATGGGATCTCTATACCATATCTGTGAAAATTTTCAATTGGTTCCTCTTCTTACAAAGTTTTCTGGAGGCTATCATGGATAAATGCCCAAACAAGTTCATGGGAAGAAATTGATGGGACACAAGGTAGAAAAGATAGGAAGACTCCCACTGTGTAAAAAAAAAAAGTTCAAAATTCCCTCATTCATTTTACAAATAAATTTTGTCTATAGAAATTACTTTCATTGTGTATGAATGCCTTGACCTACAGGACTTAAGCAACAGGGGTCTTGGGGAAGAAAGCAACAATAAATTTGGGATTAGCAGACAGGAAGAAGGATACAAGACAAAATTTCTGTTCAAGTCTCATTTACTCTTGAGAAATGGAGGGTTTATAAAGCTGAAAATCACAAACAGTAATTGATCAGGTGCTCATGCCAAACCAGTGTCATTGCTTACACACTGGTTACACAAAGGAATGTCCCCATAGTAAAAAGTCTGGAAAGCCCCTATCATAAAATGTCCCGAGTCAACAGAAGCAAGATAGAACAAGGGACAAAGAATGTTAATTAAAATATGATGGCCCAGGGACAAGATGGAGGCTGAGACACCAGGGGCTTTTGGGCCCCAACATATGAAAATATTTTCCCTGACCCCAAATAATATTTATCCAAATTTTAAAAACTCTAAAATTATCTACAGTAAAATAGGCAGCAAACTTAATGGGCAAACCAGTACTGAAGGCATGAAAGCTTGAAGGCATGAGATGTGTTCATTCACACAGTGGGAAACACTCTGTACACAAAATCTAAAATCATACATTCATTGGGGTCCAGAGATGTTACAGGGATATTTGATAGCCTCATGACATGAATAAATGCCTTGCTTAAGTCTAGCATCTCCTTTTAATATCCTCCATAGAAAATCATTCCTAAAACCTTTTACTATTGCAGATCATTGCTTATAATTTATCACTGGAATGATATGAAATGTTATATGGTCATATTACAAGACAAAATCTTGCCTTATTTTATTTTTGACAGCATTGTTTATGCACTAGTCCTTGAAAATTGCATAGAAAGTATTTTTTTTTTATCTAGTAACATGAATCAGTGTGATAAAGGCTCACTGTAATACTGCTGATGTCAGGAGATAAGGTAGCACAACCTTGTAGGTGCTTTTCATGGCATATTGCGAGAACTGCACAGTGTACTCTGTGGTCATGGTTTGACCCAATGTATAATCAAATATGTGAAACACTGGAAGGCTTTCATAATAGAATTTTTCTGTCATTGCTTTGTCAGGTTATCAGTTCTTCAGCTCTGGTCTAAATAGGAATTTTGTCCTCTCTTTGCAGGTACTGTGTACTTGGGAAGACTATATATATATATATATATATATATATATATATATATATATATATATATATATATGTATGTATGTATGTATGTTGGCTAAAGTAAAGCTGACCTACTGGAGCCTAAAACGTGGACTTGATTCAGGAAGAAGCAACTGATTTGCTAAGTCGGGCAGAGAAGGCTATAATCTGTTGATGTATTAGGTACCGCGGCTCATTGTAGAAAAAGAAAATGGAAACAACATGGAATCAAAAAGCCTCCACAAAATTTCATCTTGTATTAGAAATTAGAAACTAAGGAGAAAGGAACTGAAAATGCTTTGTGAAATTTTTATCCAGTGGCTCTAAAGTCACAAGAAGCCTCTGAGAGTAAGAAATGCAACGCTCAGAAATTATTTTTAGATTTAGAATGAGAATAAGGTTAAGTTTCCTTGGAGACATAGTTCTTCCAGGCCAAATCTAGCTTGATCTGAAGTAACTTGAATATGAAGGATTTAACTGATTGTTGCCTGCTTTTCCTGATTCTACTGAAATTATTAGAGGTTCATACACCTCTGAACAGAAACATATCTAGAAAATAATGAACCCTGACTCTAGGCCTTACACATTATATCCTCTCTAATATTAATATTATAAAAATAAATATATAAAAAATATAATTTACATAAAATCTAAAATATATACTGACATTGTATTCAACTTTTTTCTAAGTTAAAGATAGAAATTTAAATTTTTTGTTAGGAGTGTTAATCTAAAATATCTCAGAGTGGATTCTTAATTGCTCATTTACATTTAAAATCACAATTTTTAGATTAAAATAGAATAACCACTCATAAAATTGTCATCATGTAATATGCCAAAAACTTTATTTGCTTTTCTTATACTTATGAAAGTATACTCAAAGATCATTTTGATAAACTTGGCAATTAGTAGTAAGTATTGAAATTTGTCTGTGTGGGGGGAGGAGGAGTCAGGACTTTTGCTGGCAGATCTTATTTTTATATTCATTTTTTTCCATTAAAAATCTGTGAGATTACGATTATACTAGGGCAAAGTTTCTTAACGTCTATTATGAGCTAAGATGTTTTATACTAGGACACATGCTCCACTCTGTTCATAGCTGCCCTATTTGTAATATCCAGGACCTGGAAAGAACCCAGATGTCCCTCAATAGAGGAATGAATACAGAAAATGTGGTACATTTACACAATGGAGTACTACTCAGCTATTAAAAACAATGAATTTATGAAATTCTTAGGCAAGTGGNTGCATCTGGAGGATATCATCCTGAGTGAGGTAACCCAATCAAAAAAGAACTCACTTGATATGCACTTATGGATAAGTGGATATTAGCCCAGAAACCTGGAATATCCACGATACAATCTCCAAAACACAAGAAAATCAAGAATAAGGAAGACCAACAGGTGGATACTTCATTCCTCCCTAAAATAGGGACTAAAATACTCATGAAAGAAGTGGCAGAGACAAAGTATGGAGCTAAGACGAAAGGATGGACCATCCAGAGACTGCCCCACTCGGGGGTTCATCCCATAATCAGCCACCAAACGCAGACACTATTGTATATGCCAGCAAGATCTTGCTGAAAGGACACTGATATAGCTATCTCTGTGAAGCTATGCCAATGCCTGGCAAATATAGAAGTGGATGCCCACAGTCATCTATAGAATAGAATACAGAGGCCCCAATGGAGGACCTAGAGAAATTACCCAAGGAACTGAAGGGGTCTGCAACCCTATAGGTGAAACAATATGAACTAATCAGTACCCCCCAGAGCTCGTGTCTCTAGCTGCATATATAGCAGAAGATGGCCTAGTCAGCCATCGTTGGGAAAAGAGGCCCCTTGGTCTTGCCAAATTTATATGCCCCATACAGGGGAACGCCAGGGCCAAGAAGTGGGAGTGGGTGGTCAGGGGAGCAGGGTTGGGGGAGGGTATAGGAGACATTCAGGATAGCATTTGAAATGTAAATGAAGAAAATATCTAATAAAATAATTTTTTTTAAAAAAGATGTTTTGTACTTATTACAGTTGCCCTAATTTGGCCTCGGGCATGAAGAAAGCCCAAAGCATCAGCCTTTAATCTCAGAGAAGGCAATGGAGTGCTTTGGATTCTCTACTAAAGATAATGCCTGGCTCTGTATCCTGCATCTGGAAATGAAGCCCTAGCAATCACATTTTCCTGACTCTTTATTTTAATTTTATTCATATTTTTTCAAACAGGTCAAATTGTACAAGATTTTTACAAATGGAGAGTTAGAGGTCATTTGTGATGCTAACAATTAACATCCACATTGAGATTAGCTTAAAGCAAAGTAGTTTTGTCTTCCAGATATCTTTTGGTTTATCAGTTAGTTACTGTTGGTAGAAATAAGAGGTTCTGGCTCCTTGTAAATTTGATGCTCCTGCCATCATTTTGAAATATCTGACATATGCCCATCCCCTTGTTCCAGGTTTCCTGAAAGCATGCAATTAACTCTCTGAGTAAAACATTTTTCTGCCACGAGTTTAGCATGAAGTCTATGGATAAAATAGAGGATAACACTATGTCTACATCCCATTGAGTTTTAGCCTCTATTTCTAGGTAGTTTCTCCTCTTTCTATAGGGATGATGCAGTAAAAACCCAAGGAGGGGTAAGACACTTCTGCAGAATACACAGGACATACACTCTGTTAAAATGTTACCACTGATGGCAAAATAAGGTATAACCCAGAATATCCCAACCATTGTAATACCAGAGACAAAGCTGAGACTGCTCACATGAGAATATAAATAACATTTTCATGAAGTGGATTTAGGTAGCTAATAGCTACTAAGTTTTCTAATATTACTATTGAACATAAGGGGAACCTAAAACTCATATTAGAAATAATGAATTTCTGTACAATTTGCTGAGCTTGATTTCAGGGATAATTGATTTTTATTTTAATTAAAATATAAGTACCCCACACTCCTATATCCCTTTCCTTCCTCCCATTATTCCCCTTTCCCCAACCTAGTCCTCTCATGCATCTTAACACTGCCTTTCACAATGATCTCTTTTGTTGTTCATTGCTATTGTTTCACATATATAATTCTGTAAGCATATAAATATAACTCTCTAAGGCCATATAATGTTCCTTATGTGTATATGACTTCAAGCTTTAACAGTTTGTATCAGATGACTAATTAGTGGTTCATCCAAGGGCAAGACTAAATCTCTACTCAGTAGTCATTAGCTGCCTGTAGCTCTTTTTTCTGGCTTTAAGCTTTCCCCTTTCTACATTAGCATGTCACCATTTCTAGGGATATTCTCATTGTTCCAGTCTTGCTTAGGCAGTGACATGAGGAATCATAGGTGTAGCTTCCCTGACTTTTCTAGGAGATGCATTCTCAGAGCAGACTTCCCAGTCTTCTAGCTCTTCTCTAGATCTACTCCGATGCTATCTGAAGCCTTGGTCAGGATCTGTCCTGTAGACATGACATTTGGTACCTCCCATGCTGTCTGAAGCTTTGGTCAGGATCTGTCCTGTAGACATGACATTTGGTACCTCCAATGCTGTCTGAAGCTTTGGTCAGGATCTGTCCTGTAGATGTGACATTTGGCACTGGGGCTCTCATTAGCAACATTTTGACCAGTTGCGTTTTCTGGAATGATATTTGTTTGATGCAAAGAGTAGCTTTGTTGATGAGGATTGACTTCAATACTTCTTTGTGGGTATGGGAATACATTTTAGAATAGTTAGTTTAGTAGAGTAGCAGTAAGTTCTCGTCTAAGATCTATGACATCACTAGTCCCAGGAATTTGGCTATGTTTGTAGTAATAGGCATTAGTTCCTTCCTGTTGAGGGGGCTTTAAATCCAATTAGAGAGGTGTTGGTTACTGCCAAGCTTTGAGTGCCACTGTTGTACCTGTAGGTATCTTGTCATGCTGATGTCTGATATGGCCCATCAGCTTCATAGCTAGTTGACTGCTTCCTACCCATGGAAGCCTACATTGTACCTTCATGGGACTATGAAAGCTATACTATAGAAAAAAGACTTTCAGGTAAGAACAAGCCCCAATCTTCTATGTAAACTCCTAAAGTCATGTGACCAGGACATAGATGAGCTGACATCTAACTTTACAATGCAGCCAAATCCTAAGGTCTGTGTATGTCAGTCTCTTACTAGTTGCAGTAAACTCAGTGCCCACGGAGAGTACCCAAGTCAGGAATATTTAGCTAAGATTAATTAAAATATCGTTTTTCAGACCTCATTCAAAATATCACTATGATGCAATGAAGATGTGATGCCCAAAGTGTTTTTAGTTAGGTTTGCCTACTCACTTTAAGAAGAACTTACATTGCATAAGTAGACTTTAATAATAGTCATTAAGTTAATAAAGGTAAAGAGTCAGCACAAGATATCCAAGCAGCTTGAATAGGCATGGATGGCGCTTTATGTCACAGAGGAACACCTAAGGGAAAGTTCACAGTGGGACATGGAGACTAGAAGAGGTTTGTGCAGTAACTATAAATGACACAAAGTAAATACAATGAGACCCATGTTTATTTTGAATAAAATGTGTTGAATGTAAAAATTCAGAATTATGAAAAAATATTTACTCAGGCTAGTAAGATGGCTCAGCAAATAAAGGCACGTGGCAGACTGACAAGCTGAGTTCAACCTCCAGAACCCACAGAGCAGTAAAGTTTTGACTCCCAAGCCTTGTCCAACCTTCAGAAACATACCTTGACATGTGGGAATACAAAATATTCAATTATTCTCTTCACCAACAGAGTCTTTAGTTATGATATATTTTTTAATTATGAAAATACTTCCCCAACAGTGACCTTTGTAAAACTGATATAGTAAGGATATATGGATAATTACATTTATATTAGAAGTTACATATTTTCTTTACACACATATAAATACCTGTTAAGATTAGGAAAATGTTATTATGAACAAATAAGAAATGCAATAAAATGAGCAAGTGGTTTTAATTTTAATGAAGACAAGATTGAGAGAAAAATTTCTTAAGCTTATAAAGTTACTCTAAAATGTTGCCAGAGAATCAAACTCCTTTCATGTTTCTCCATCAAAATTTCAGAGTGTAATTTTGATCTTCAAATGGTCTCATGATTTCTGAATGGCTGCATCAGGTACATCTTCTGGGCAGTAGAGAGAGAAAAGAATTAGAGCAGAAAGGTGTACCTTGTAACTAAAGGATTGTCCTACAAAACTCAGTTCACTCCATGCTCTCTATATCTTACATAGTAACTTGATGTGAGAGGGAAGCTAGGAAATAGTTTTAATCTCACTGCTTTAACACCTAACACCACTGAGCTTTATTTGGTAATGAAAACAGAATGAGAGAAAACTCAGTTTATCACACAAATGTTCACAAACTACCAACAATGAGGAAATAACTAAAGTGGTACATCTATGAGAAATTGTTTATATTAATTTCTGTCACTGTTATATCCCTGCCATTGTGCTTAGATTCCAGTAATGTATCCAGTACCATTCAAACTGATAAATCAGTACATGGTGTCATAATTGGTGTGAGCTTTAACCGACATTTACCTTTGTAGGATGTGTGAGATTTTTCAGTCATGAATATGAATAGAAATAAGTATTTCCCCTCAATCATCTTGTAGCATCTCTTCATGTGTCTCGCTTATACAATGTAATGGCCAATCCACTCTAATATTAGGTTTAAATTTTCTTATTGGAAGATCAATAGGCTAATAATATATTGCTCAAGGATTTTTATTTTAAAAGATCAACATGTGTACCAATTTTAACTGTATCAAACAAGTAGCTTCTTTGCTACTTCCAAGTGGATATATATTGGCAACTTGCATCATGGCAATAGGCTATGGTTTCTAACGTCATCTGAAATCTCTTTCCAAGAGAAGTTTTATAAGATTTATTTTTAGACTTAGTGATTTTTTGATAGAAAAAAATAGAATTCTGCCATGTTTACTCAAAGGTCACAGTTTCCTTCCTGGTTCAGCTTCTTACTTCTATACATTGAACTTGAATGTCCATAAAAATTATAAGTATTCAATGCTTGAACTCTGTGGATTCTAGAGCTCAATAAAAGGAAACTGGGCCATTTGGAAAATACCCACGAAGGGGAGATTAGAACTCTGAAAAACTTTGCCTTTTCCTCTATTGAAAAATTTTTGTTCAGATCTGTACAGCATTTTAATTGAATTATTATTTAAATATCTAGTTTCCTGATTTCTTTGTATATTCTGAATTTTAGTCCTATAACAAATTTGCAAAAATCAATTCCCATCCTGGAGGTGGCATTTTGTCCTAGTGGCAGTGTCCTGTGTGGTGTTAATGCTATTCAGTTTCATGAGGTCTCCTGTATTAATTGTTGACCTTAGTCTCAGCATTATAAGTGTTCTGTTTGGAATGTGTTCTCAGGTACCAATAAATGCAAAGCTGTCCCCCACTTTATTTTCTACTAGGTTCAGTGTGTCTGCTTTAATGTTGAGTTCTTTGATTCACTTGAACTTTAATTTTATGCAGGGTATGAGATATGGATTGATTTTCATTTGTCTAAATGCTGACATCCAATTAGAACAACATAATTTGTTGAAGATGCTGTCTTTTTTCCATTGTATTTCTTGCTTTTTTAAAACTGAAAATTAGGTGTGTTTACATATGTGCATATTTTTTTCTGAGTCTTCCATTCAATTCTTTTGATCAACCTGTTTTTAATGCCAATATCAAGCCATCTTTATTATTAGTTCTATAGTAAAGCTTGAAATCAGGGATGGTGATATCTGCAGTTGTTGGTTTATTGTAGAAGACTGTTTAAGATAACCTAGGTTTTTTGTCTTTCCATGTAAAGAGTGTATTGCCTGTAAATAATTGTGTTGGGATTTTGATGGGAATTGCATTGAATCTGTAGCCTGGCTTTGGTAGGATGGCCAATTTTACTATGCTAATAGTACCAATCCATGAGCTTAGATCTTTCCATTTTCTTATAACTTCTTCAAATTTTTTCTCAAAGACCTCTTTTTGTTGTTGTTGTTGTTGTTGTATAAGTCTTTAAATTGCATGATTAGAATTATTACAAAATATTTTAGAGTATTTGTGGCTATTGTGAATAGTATATTTTTTTCTCAGATCACACAGAATGGCTACTGATTTTTTTACATTAATTATGAAAAGAAAAGAAAAAGTACTCATCTTTTTTTCTTTTCTTTTTGCTCTTTACATTTTGAAATTATTTGTTTGGTTGTTTGCATAGTGAAAGCCTTTAATGAACAGAGACTAAGAGACACTGAATCCACCCAGTGGAACATGTTTTAGTTTTAACTTTTTTCACTGATGTTTTGGGAACTTCGTACACAAATTCTAAATCTATTTTACTCTTGTTCCTCTTTTCTCCCCTACAGCTCTTCCTCTATCCTCTCTGTAACTTTAATTACTTCAAATCCTATTTTAGTGATGATTCTTAAGTACTTTAACCTCCATTGTAGCTCCATCAGTCCAGTTCAGGAGAGTCAGGATAGCAAACACATCAGCAGCAGTGGCACTAACAGGAAGAGGCAGGCCTCGGCCTCAGCGTGAGTCAGCTGGAAGGACCAACAGGAACACCAGGAGTTCTCCTGTGCCTCTCAGGGAAGCTAAGGTTAGTGAAGACCCACAAGAATTGTACAGCTAGCTGCACCAGCAAGCTAAGCTCTGTCTCTGTCACTCCTTGGAGTCTTATTTATATCCTCCAAACATCATGTGCCCTCCACGTGCCTGTCCTCAGCAAGTGTCTTGCCTCAGCATGAGTCTTGCCTCAGCACATGCATCTAATCCACTGGAGTCCTCAGAGCTCTGACAAATGGAGCTCAGCTACGCAGTGTAAGGCAGGCCAATGCATGCATGTTGTTAGCAAGGAATCCTTCATCATATGTCCTTTCATGTGTTTGCATTAGCAGAACAACTCTCCTCTGTTTGCTTCCGTGGAACATTCCTCATTCCTTCAAAAGTCTGCCTTAATCTTTCACCTGTGTCCATTTCAGGAAAACACTCCTTTACATGTTTGTCCCAGCAAACTACCATCTAACACAAGTGAATTTCCATTGAATCCTTAAATTTGCACTTCACTTAATTATATATATATATAATTACATATATAATTACATATATAATAAATGTATATATATATATATATATATATATATATATATATATATATACATTTCATTAAAGTGGAAGAAGTCACAAGTATATATTATACTGTGAACATTGCTTTAATGTTTTTGTGCCCAAGATGATCACTTGGGTGTAGACAACCTATGTGGTAGCTTATTCTTAGAGAAAACTGACTCTTCTTTCAGCACTCATTTAAATGTATGAAAGTCTGAAGCTCTAGAGTTTCCAAGCCCTTCCTTCTCCCAGAACTGTCATATGTTATTGCTAGACTACATCAATGATTAATATGACATGATGAAGTTAAAAAAGGAAGACTGAAGAAAAAATGATGATCAAAAATCAGGTGTTAGAGGCGTTTCATATATAAAAATAAAAGTATTCAGTTCAATCAGCAATGAATGGGAGACCAAGGAAGTCGAAATGGGCACACTAACCGTCTCGCAGTGTCCTTGGCAGCATTTGAATCTCTATCTATTGTCTGCATATGTTCAAGGAATCTATTTTTCTTTTCTACTAAGTGAGTAACAGTATACCAAAGTATCAAAGTCCTCTCGAGGTTTAAAGCTTAATATTCCCACTTTAATCCTGAGGATGCTTGAGATTCCCTGTATTACTCCTGTATCACATTCATCTAAAAGAATAAACAAAAACCTTACCAAACTATTCCTAAATCATTCCCAACTTCACATTTACCCAAGTATTTAGCTTTGCAATGTCCTCAAGTTCATGAAAGAAAATGTTGGCTTTTTTTTTGTTTGTTTGTTTTTTGTTTTTTTTTTTTGTTTTTCGAGACAGGGTTTCTCTGTATATCCCTGGCTGTCCTGGAACTCACTTAGTAGACCAGGCTGGCCTCAAACCCAGAAATCCACCTGCCTCTGCCTCCCAAGTGCTGGGATTAAAGGCGTGCACCACCATGCCTGGCTGGCTTTTTAATTTAATTACATATTGCTAACTACATCACACATCCCAATAGTTGTAAGAAGACAGTTGTCTGAACTGAGTCTAGCTATCACAAGAACCACTTCTCCATCTTGTTAACAGGGTTAAGTCAAATTCATGCTGGAGGCTCAGGAACCAACTCCTCAAAAGATTCTCCAGGTGCTTCTTGCTTGTCTCTAAACCAGCCAATTACAAAAGCCTGTAACGAAAGAGGTTGACAATTATCTTAACTAAGGTATACAAATCATTAATGTATGAAGCTGATTGCCAGATTGTCATGACCTAATTGGCTATATGCTGCTTGCCCATGTCTTTGTTCCTTTTTTATTTTGCAGTATGGGGAGGGATCCAGGATGAAGTCTGACCATCAAGATTCTGAATCAAGAACCTTAAAACATTGGTCCAACCACCAATATTTACCCTCTTCCTATGGTTGGCCTTAATGCAAACTCTTTTGCTCAAATCCTGGGGTGAAAATATCATTGGACAAGGCTATAGCCCAAGTTACTCTCACCTACTTTATTGTTTCATCATATTAATATGCTGTAAAACTTCTTTTCAAGGATATGATTCAAATCCTGAGCCTTCTACCTCCCAGAGCACTCAGAGAATAAAGTTTACATTTTTTTTCAATTATTTTATTAGATATTTTCTTTATTTACAATTCAAATGCTATCCCGAAAGTTCCCTATACCC
>NC_034591.1:81091015-81109364 GCF_900095145.1 Mus pahari
CTGATTTAGGATTGGTAAAAATTCTTTCCCAATATGTTGATGGCCTTTTTGTCTTATTGACAGTGTCTTTTGCCTTACAGAAGCTTTGCAATTTTACGAGGTCCCATTTGTCAATTCTCGACATTCCTTGCCAGAGGAGCGTAGGCCTACAGGGAAAGCTTACACTTTAAGACTCTGCCTTTGAAGAGACTTTTCTAGGCTTCTCCCTGAACCCAACCTAGTCACCTTATTCATAATCTTGCAAAGGCTTTGAGCTCTTTTTCTCAATTTTTTTCTCAATTTTTAGATAAACACATAAAAGCAAAAGAATTTAACTATAATGTGTTTACATTGAATTATTATTAATCAATTAATAATTACCTGAGCCTTAAATATTTTAATGTACTAGTGCCTAAAAATTAAATTAAATTAAATTCCAGATGTATATTCTAGTAAATATAATTCATTTTACATGTATTTTTTAAAAATATAAAAAATATTTTTCATTTTAGATAATTCTTTTTTTCTTTTTTTATTGTATGTTTTTATTTATTTGCATTTCAAATATTATCCCCTTTCCCAGTTTCCCTCTGCAAACCCCCTATCCCATCTCTCATACCCCTGATTCTATGAGGGTGCTCCCCCACCCACCCACTCCCAACTCACAGCCCTGGAATTCCCCCACAATGGGGCATCTAGCCTTCAGAGGACCAAGGCCCTCTCCTTAGATAAGGCAGTCCTCTGCTACATATGCAGCTGGAGCCATGGGTCCCTCTATGTGTACTCTTTGGTTGGTGGTTTAGTCCCTGGGAACTCTGCCTTATCCGGTTGGTGGATATTATTGTTCTTCCTATGAGATTGCTTTAGCTCCATTTATGAATATAAATTTAATTGTAATTTGAATAAGAAAAGGCCCAATAAGCTCATGTATTTGAGTGTTTAGTCACCAGGGAGTGGAACTGTTTGAAAAGATTAAAAGATTTAGCCTCCTTGTAGTAGGAGTGGCCTTGTTGGAGGAAGTGTGTCATTGGAGTGGACTTTGAGTTTTACAAACCCATTTTAGGCCCAGTTTCTCTCTCTTGGCTTGCAGATCAGGATGAAGTTCTTCTCCACTATTATGTCTACCTGTGTGCCTCCATGATCCTTGCTATTATGATAATAGACTCACGTTTTGAAACTATTCATAGGCCCCCAATTAAATGTTTCATTTATAGTACTTGCCTTGATCATGGTGTCTCTTCACAGCAATAGGACAGTGACTAAGACAAATTATATTTGAAAATATCAATAATCTAACATGTAAAATTTATGAATTTTATTAGTAACAGTCACAGATATTACTGATACCCTTTTGGTTTAATATTTCTATTCAGAATTGAATTACCATTAAATTTTATTAACTAGACTGCAACAAATATATGAGGTTATTTAGCAAAACTCATAATCAAACATGAAATTAACAAAAGAAAAACAGTGATTTAATTTTGAACTGCAAGATTCTGAGCAACTTCTCTCTTTGCCCAGAGTTTCATGTGGTCTTGTTAACTAGCAACAAAGATGCATGGACCTTTGTTTTGAGATAAATCTATTTATGTGTCCATGAGAGTCAATCGACCATGGGCTCAGAGAGATTTCCTATAGCAAAGCAAGCCCTATTGTTTATAAACAGATAAATATTATTCTTTGTAGAGCTTTTCATATTTTAAGCTTTGTCTAATATTGTTTGGTAAATTAAAACCTAAATATTTCTACAAGGAACATTTCTTCCATACTTATTAAAAAACATACTAAGGTGCCTAGCATAAAGTCATGGGCAGATGGCAGGGAAGACAGCTGCATTTTTGTTTCCATATTGTTTGGAATATGACTTAGTACACCTTGTTTTATGTAACCAAGGTATGCTATTGCTATTACTTGGAAGACTGATCTTCCTTATTCCTTTCCTTACTGACCATATATACAGTTTGGTTGGTACTGTTTTTCTTAATGACAGGAGAGAGAGAGAGGGAGAGAACATGTAGCTCTTATGATTCAGTTCTCACCTGTTATGTGAAAGCATTATTATAATTGACACTCTAATAATTTGTTCTCTCTGTGTAACCTACAAGTGTCTTTGTAGAAAAATATTACCCAAAATATTTAAATGCATGTTTTGGGATGCTATAATATATAATTCCATTCATTGTCAGTACAAAACTCTCTCAAGCACACTGGCAGAAATATGAGCATATATTACAAACCTGTTACATAATCTATTACTCATGGACTAATTTCTTTTTCAAAATTCCAAATAAAAATTTAACTATGGAAAATAGTACCAGGCAATGAACTAGGATGACTGGAACAAACTCAAGAGGGAGCCTGTGCAAAGGATAGTATCACTCTATCTTTAAGTAGAAGTCCTCATTTATTTTCTTAAAGTGAGCATTCACTTGACTGTTATCAGTAAACTGAAGGGTGGTTTGTTGCCATTGCTGCTATAAATTCCCAGGAGACAGGTTGCCCAGGTTATGGTCATTTTACTTACCCCAGGATTCCTCTTTAAGTATAGAAGAGAGTGCTCAAAAGAATTTGCCTTTGATTACTTCAAAATTAACATGCCAATTTTCGCCCAACTAGCTCCTTAAACCAATCAGAATTGCAGCACTTGGCCATCACAGTCTTCCTTTCTCCATCCTAGGTATTGAGCTGTGGAGACAGTATATGTGTTTTTTGTCACACAGATCTATATTACCATAACACATAGACTGCGATTGCTTGACATTTGGGTAATGATTAGTTAAGACTTCCCTCTTTACGCAGAAACAGCAGATTTACACAATTACAATTCAGGGTAAATAATATTGTAACTTGTCACAACTGGAGAATTAATGTTCAACTCATAAATTCCAATGAGTCCAACCTTCAATTTTACTGGAACAATAAATTTTGGGAAATGATGTAGTTTGATTCATGTTTCATTTCCCATTAATTATCAACAGAACCATAAAACCTCTCCTCTCAGTGCTGAAGATTGTGTATGTGTCTGTGTGTATGTGTGTATGTGTGTGTGTGTGTGTGTGTGTGTGTGTGTGTGAGAGAGAGAGAGAGAGAGAGAGAGAGAGAGAGAGAGAGAGAGAGAGAGAGAGAGATGTTTTCTCCTGAGCTTCATTTTTCTGGCTCTGAGGATGCAGTGATTTAGCCATGCTTTAAGTAGGTCTACGACCTGGGAGCATTTCATTTTAATTCAAAGTATCAATTTCAAATCTATAAAGTACAGGTGCTTTTAATTTGGGGATTATGACTTAATGTTAACTCATTTACTGATTTTTGTCAACATTTTATAAAGTTTCTCCTCTAACTGTTTCTGAGAAAACTGTAAATTAAGGTGACTAATAAGTCAAATCCTGCTTGTTAGGTGAAAACAATGTGGTAACGCTAATGTAGAGAATGGTTTTTGCCCTGGATTTTCATTTTCTTTTTTATTTATTCTTTTATTAGATATTTTCTTCATTTACATTTCAAATGTTACCCACTTTTCTAGTTTCCTCTCCAAAAATCTCCTATACCCACCCCCCACTCCCTGCTCCCAAACCCAATATTCCTTTATACTGGGGCATAAAATCTCTGCAAGACCAAGAGCCTCTCCTTGCATTGATGGCCGACTAGGCCATCCTCTGCTACATATGCAGCTAGAGATACGAGCTCTGGGGGTACTGATTAGTTCATATTGTTGTTCCACCTACAGGGTTGCAGTCCCCTTCAGCTCCTTGGGTACTTTCTCTAGCTCCTTCATTGGGGACCCTGTGTTCCATCCAATAGATGACTGTGAGCATGCACTTCTGTATTTGCCAGGCAATGGCATAGCCTCACAGGAGACAGCTATATCTGGGCTCTGTCAGATAAAAAAATCTTGTTGGCATATGTAATAGTGTCTGGGATTGGTGGTTGTTTATGGGATGAATCCCTAGGTGGGGCAGTCTCTGGATGGTCCTTCCTTTTGCCTCAGCTACGAACTTTGTCTCTGTAATTCCTTTCATGGGTATTTTGTCCCCCATGGTAAGAAGGAACGAAGTATCCACACTTTGGTCTTTTTTCTTCCTGAGTTTCATGTGTTTTGCTAATTGTATCTCAGGAATTCTAAGTTTCTGGGCTAATATCCACTTATCAGTGAGTGCATATCATGCGTATCCATTTGTTATTGGGTTACCTCACTTAGGATGATATCCTCCAGATCCATCCTTTGCCTAAGAATTTCATAAATTCATGTTTTTAATAGCTGAGTAGTATTCCATAGTGTAAATGTACCATATTTTCTGTATCCATTTCACTGTTGAGGGACATTTGGTTTCTTTCCAGCTTCTGACTATTATAAATAAGGATGCTATGAACTTAGTGGAGCATGTGTCCTTATTACCAGTTGGAACATCTTCTGGGTATATGCCCAGGAGTAGTATTGCTGGATCTTCTGGTAGAATTGTCCAATTTCATGAAGAACCACCTGACTGAGTTCCAGAGTGGTTGTACCAGCTTGCAGTCCCATGATCAATAGAGGAGTATTCCTCTTTCTCCATATCTTCTCCATCATCTGCTGTCACCTGAGTTTTTGATCTTAGCTATTCTAACTGGTGTGAGGTGGAATCTCAGGGTTGTTATGATTTGCATTTCCCTGATGATTAAGAATGTTGAACATTTTTTTCAGGTGCTTCTCAGCTATTTGGTATTCCTCAGTTGAGAATTCTTTGTTTAGCTCTGTATTCCATTTTTNAATANGGTTATTTGGTTTTCTGGAGTCCAACTTCTTGAGTTCTTTATATATATTGGATATTATTCTCCTATGGCTATCTTGCCAAAAGCAGTCTACAGATTCAATGCAATCCCTGTCAAAATTCCAACTCAATTCTTCACTGAAAGGACAATTTGCAAATTCATCTGGAATAACAAAAAACCTAGGATAGCAAAAACTATTCTCAACAATAAAAGAACTTCTGGTGAAATCAACATGCCTGACCTTAAGGTGTACTACAGAGCAATTGTGATAAAAACTACATGGTACTGGTCCAGCAACAGACAGATCAATGGAATAGAATTGAAGAATCAAACCTTCAGAAATGAACCCACACACCTATGGTCATTTGATCTTTGACAAAGGAGCTAAAACATCCAGTGGAAAAATGACAGAACAAATGGTGCTGGCTCAACTGGCAGGTATAATGTAGAAGAATGGATCAATTCCATTCTTATCTCCTTGTACAGAGCTCAAGTCTTAGTGGATCAAGGAACTATAATTAAACCAGAGACACTGAAACTTATTGAGGAAAAAGTGGGGAAAAGCCTTGAAGATATGTGCACAGGGGAAAAATTCCTCAATAGGACAGCAATGGCTCGTGCTGTAAGATCAAGAATGGACAAATAGGACCTCATAAAATTGCAAATCTTCTGTAAGGCAAAGGACACTGTCAATAAGATAAAAGGCCACCAACGGATTGGGAAAAAATCTTTGCCCTGCATTTTCTTTGGGTCAGTTTTAAGAAATTATCCTCAAGTCTCTCAAACTATATGACATATTAAACTTTATGTGGATAATTTTATTATTTGTACTCATACTCAATGGGAACTCCAATTTATAAATATTGTATTTGATAAGGTTTGCACCACATTAAAATTATTTCTGTTGTAATTACTTTAGATTTATTTTCTTTATTTTTAATAGTGTCATACATGTATACAAAGAAGTACTAAATGGATCAATAAGCCAAGAGAAGGAAAGTAAATTGGTTTAAAAAGGAAAGGAAAAATGTCAAACTATATTAATTTGCTGATGACACAATACTATACATTAAAGATCTTAAAATTCTACCAGAAAAATTCTAGAAATGATAAAGAAGTTCATCTGTCTGGCAGAGGTAAAATTCAGTGGGGTTTTTATATACTATTAACAAACATACAGAAAATGAAATTATGGATAAAATCTTATTCACATTAGACTCAGGGAAAACAAAATTATCTAAAAATAAACCTAAAGAAGGAAACTAAAAATTTCTGCACTGAAAACTTGAACCCTCTGAATGAAGAGAAAGACAATATAAAGTGAAATTACATCTCACACTTATGTGTTAGTAGAATTCATATTGTGAGAGATTGCCATTTTATGAAAACTTATTTAGAAATTCAATGCAACTCAACCAACATTCAATTCTCAGTCTTAAAAAGAAAAAAGGAAAAACAGAGAAATTAATTTAAAATTTATATGCAATTATAAAATATCCTGGATAGTCAAAACAATCCAAAGATTAATGGTATTAATGGAAAAATTACCCCTAATTCATTGTTGTTGGAATTGCAAACTGGGGCAGCCACCATGAAACCTAGTGTGGAGAACAAAGTGTGATGCAGAGACTGAAGGAATTACATCCAGAGACCACACCACCTGGGTATGCATCTCATAAACAACCACCCAAACCAGACACTATTGTGGATGCCAACAAGGACTTGCTGATAGGAGTCAGATATAGCTGTCTCCTGAGTGGCTCAGCCAGTGCCTGACAAAACTCAAATGCCATGCATTGGACAGAGCACTGGGTCCCCAAAGAAGGAGCTAGAGAAAGTACCCAAGGAGCTAAAGGGGTTTACAGCCTCATAGGAAGAGCAACAATATGAACTAACCAGTATTTCCAGATCTCCCTGGTTCTAAACTACCAAGCAAAGAAAACACATGGTGTGACTCAGGGTTCTAACTGCATATGTAGCAGAGGATGGCCTAGTCAGTCATCAATGGAATGAGAGCCCTTTGGTTCTATGAAGTTTATATGCCCCGGTATAGAGGACTGCCATGGCCAGGAAGCAGAAGTGGGTGGGTTGGTGAGCAGGGGGACAGGGGAAAGGATAGGGCGTTTTCAGAGGAGAAACTAGGAAAAGGGATAGCGTTTGAATTGTAAATAAAGAAAATATCTAATAAAAAAGAGAGAATTCTCAGTAACAAACGCTATCCTACTTTTTGCTGTATACCAAGTATGTTGACATCCTATTCCACCGATCCACAGTTCAGCTCTAATCATAACAGCTGGAAAACAAAATCAGCCAAAATGTTCTTCAAGTGAATACTGGATAATGAAAATGTGATAGAAATACTCTGTGAAATACTTTCCTGATATTAAAAAAAAATGAAATCATTGTTGATAAATGAAGGGAACTAGACAAGATCATATTGGATTGCATAAGCATAAGATATATAAACAGATACTTCATGTAATTCTTCTCACCTAAGGTTCACAGTCCTAAATCTTCAGTAACTATTCTGAAGCAACTACAGAATACAGGAAGTCAAAAAAAAATGGTCTTAACTTAGGTGAGGGTGAAGGAGCAGCACAGATAGAAATAGATTGCAAATAGTTCCATTTGAGAAATAAGAAAAATGGGGGAAGTACTCTAAATAGAAAGAATAGAGAGGAAAACCTACCAAAAAGGAGGGTAAAATAACGAAGAGTACATGAAAAGGATTCCTCTCCAACTTGCCTTGTGATCATGATGCCTCATCACAGCAATAGTAATACTAACTAAACAATGATTGACTAGGAAAATGATGCAATTGCAGATAATTATGTGAAGATAAATAATTTGGACACAAAACACTTAAAGTATTATGTACATTAACTTATCTGTAGGTTCTATAATTCTCAATGGACACAAGACCCATATACAAGTATAGCATATGGGGATAAGGGAAGGGTGGAAACTGGAGGGAGAGCAAGTGAATAAGGGTAGGCCAAGGGCAAGAGTAGGAAATTATATTTATGTTGTGTTCAGCAAATATACTTTAATATTATATATTGTTGTATACTAAATGTCACAAATGACTAACATAATATGCTAATATAATATGTTTTAATAATTTAAAATTGAATTATAATACAAAATTGGCATGAAATATGTCTAAGAATATTATTTTCAATTAAAGAAAATATCTATAACCAACACCTGTATTATTTATTTTTATTTAATGAAATTCACCAGTGTCTACAAATTTACTGAGATCGAATGAATCCATGCTATTTAATGCTTTGGGATGGGTGAACAAAGGAGTGTGAATTGTGCATGATGACTAATAATATCTATATTGAAAACTAGTTTGTGATGATGGTTGCACAAACCTCAATGTACTTCAACACATAGACTTCAAGTAGTTGAATATTTTATATGTAAGTATCTATAAATAAAGTTGTTAAAATGAAAAGGAATAGATAGTGTTTGGTAAAGATAAAACAAAGGAAACTTTTAGCAAAAGAAAATGTTAATATAGTCAAAGAAAATTAGATACAGATATGGAGATACTGGAACAAACAAAGAGAAAATAGAAGCTCCTAAGACAAAAATACGAACAAGCATTTGGAAACAAACTAGGAAACCTACAAGAAATCATGAAATTCCTGGGTGAGTAAAAGAACCAGATTTCAGCAAAGAGGAAACAGAAACTTTGAACATACTAAATATGAGTGACAAGTTCAGTAACATAAGTTTCTCATCAAACAAAAATCCAGACAAGACAATGTGGCCCTGACTTTAATCCTAATATTTGGGAATCAGAGGCAGTCACATCTTAAAATTCAAAACCAGCTTGCCCTACATAGTGAAACATTATCAGAAGAAGACAAAGAAGAAGATGAAGATGAAGAAGGAGGAGGAGAAGGAGGAGGGGGAGGGGGAGGGGAGAGTGTGGGGAAGATGAGGGGGAAGAAGAAGAGGAGGAGGAGGAAGAGGAGGTGGAGGAGGAGGAGGAAAAGGAGTACAAGAAAAACAAAAAGAACAAAAAGAAGAAGAACAAGAACAAGAAGAACATGAAGAAGAGGAGCAACAAGAACAAGAAGAACCAGTTCAACAAGAACAGGAACAACAAGAACAACAACAAGAAGAAGAAGCAGTAGCAGAAGCAGCAGCAGCTGTGGTGGTGAAACTCCGATTTTGCTGAATTCTATCAAATATCAATTAGAGTCAAAATGTTGGAATACATTTAAAGAAAGATAAATCATCCAAAGCTCATTCTGTGAAGTTAACATTACCTTAAAGTAAAACCTGATAAAGATTCAGCAATAAGAAATTTCAGGACAATTGTCTTGCTTAATATCAATGCAAAAATTCTCAACAAGATGATTTAAATAACACATTATGAAACTGGAACAACATATGCAAATTGATCAATAAGATGAGTAGATAAATTTAAGGAAAAACGTTATATGATCATTTCAACTAATACAGAAACTACTAAAATTCCATTTCTTTTCCTTATAAAGACATGTTAACAAATTAAGTATAAAAATGATATATCTTAGCACCCTAGATCTGTCTGACCTACATACCATAAGCTTCATGGGAAATAGACCAAGATGAAAAATCTTGACACTTTGACACTGAAATGGAGAAGAGGGAAAACTGTTCAGCTGCCTGTAACTCATGCAGAGAGCTACAGCAATCTAGGGTTCCAGCTTTTGTCTGGGTGGGCTTTTCAATGACACAATTGGCTGCCTTTGAGCTGTTCCTGCAGGTGTAAACAGTTGCTCAGCCACAGAGCAACCTATCTATAGGTAACTCATTGGTTCATACCATTGAATTTTGGTGGCATTCCCCTTCGCTTTCTCTTCCCTGAACTTTTGATTACTTATCCACAGAAATAATATCACACAATTCATGAAAAACCACAAAAGCACACAAACACAATTTAATATACTATTTTTTTTATGAAGACACTAGATTTATTTGTTTGTTTGTTTGTTTTAAATCACAAATCTGTCTGGGAGCTGCCCTGAAGCCAAAGTGAAAAGGGTATGAATTTAGTGATTTTTTTTCTCTTGATTGAATGGAACCCAATTCCATCAAGAGATCTTCCTTGGGATGGAGAATACCTCCTTCTATTTTTTTAAAAAAACAAGCTAACAACAACAACAAAAAAACTAGAGGTGGGTGGAAGAGATAGGTGGATTCTTCTTTCTTATTAGCCATGAAAGATAGGCAAATTAATCACTTCTACATTCATGTAGAGACCATCTAGAAAAGTAACAAGAGGGTGATGAAGGAAAATATATAACATAGATTTCTGGCCCACATATACATACACACGTGTGTGTGTGTGTGTGTGTGTGTGTGTGTGTGTGTGTGTGTATATATATATATATATATATATATATATATATATATTCATAGTACATATATGTATTCATGTGAAAGAGCACGTACACACACACACACAGAATCACACCATAGATATATAAACTGAAAGAAGCAATATAAAAGAATGAGGGGGTTTATTGTAACTTACAGAACAAGGGGGTATAAGCTGTCATGCTGGGGAGAGTCGGTGGTAGGTAAAGAAGACAGATGCTCATAACATACCTGTAATCAAGGAACATAAATTCAAAAGGAAGTAGCATCTCACTAGGAAATATCAAGACTTATCCCAGAGACCCAGTCCCTCCTCTTATGTTTCACCCCAATATGAACCTTGATCATATGAGCCTATGGAGGACATTTTGTAGCCAAACAGTGTTTTCTAGGTAGTGGTTCCCAGAGGTCATTTCCCTCTCATTTTACATATCACAAGTGTGAAAGAGTTTGCAAAATTTCAGTCTGCCACAGAGATATTATAAGCTCTCTTCTGTACAAGATTTCTGTATGTTATCGAAAGCATAGTTTAACAGAGTCAACTAAAGATTAGTCAAAAGTGCTGGTAGTGATAACTTGATGGTATGTACAAATGCAACCTCTACTTAGATAGGTTTAGAGAGTCTGTTGCTTTTATTCTCACTTGGATCATTAAAATCTCTTCAGTTCTATTTTCCCATGAGAATTTTTTTTTGAACATGGACCACATATTTTTTTTAAAAAATACTGTAAATATTTTTAAATTATGTAAGTACCATTATCAATTCTGAGTCAGTTAACTAGCTTAGTCACTTTGAAGAAATGTCTGCAACAATTCTATTCTCTTTCCTGTATCTGCACAACAAAATATAGGGTCTCGCTGTTACTTGAGAACAGCTTCTTCTCAGATGGCTTTGAATCCCAGTAGTTACTAGGACACACCAACAGAACAGCCACACTGTGACATCTGGATTCTTGCCTTAAGATTAATTTATAATTTTTTTGTTTTGTTTTAGATACAATAGGGTCTTTAATATGTCTATGAAAGCAGTTACTATACAACTAAATATATTTTGATACTTTAAATATTTCTGATTATCCCCTTTATATTGAATTTTGTTTAAAATGTTCACAACTTATCATCCTAGCTCTGTAAGTAATGGATGAATTATTGAAAATATGAATTCACACTATTACATTGAATTTTAAAGGGATAACACTTTTATGAAATGAAAATAAGTTCTATAAATAACATGTACCTAAGTAAATGTTATAAGATGTTATTCTGTTTCCTGTGTGTAATAACAGTGTCTTTAATGGTGCATGCCTTTCTTTCCTGTTGTTTTTACTATGTCCTTGATTATTTGAGAAATTAAATATTTGTAATATTTAAAAATAAATAGTACAACATTTAAATAGAATTTTGAAACAATAATATAGGAGAAATGAGATAAAGCAGAGTTTGAAAATAAGCTTTTAGAAATAATAACTTAAGTGTACTCTGTGGGAGAAAAGAAAGATGGGTTAGAGATCTTGAAAATTAAAAAAAAAACATTTTGTAAATCTACTGTTAGAAAAACAGTGGGATGAATGAACAGTGCAGTGCTTAAGACTGCTCTTGTAGAGGTTCAGGGTTTGGTCCCCAGTACACACGTAGGGTGGCTCACAACCACCTGTTAACTCTTTTTCCAGGATATCTAGAGTCTTCTTATGTCTTCTATGGGCATTTTATACATGTGCTTTACATACAGACCAACAATACACACACACACACACACACACACACACACACACACACACACACAAATAAATAAAAATAAATTTTAAGTAAGAGGAGAGTACAAGACATACATATGGACAAAATATTTACCAAACACATGACTGATAAGACAAAAGGCCATGTCCAATGTATAGAAAGAATATTTAAAATACAAACAATAAAACAAAAATGGACAAAAGAAAACTGGCAAGATGATCTGAGTAGACACCTCAACAGAGAAAAGTAGAAAGTTGTCAAACAAGCATATAAAATACATCCTTAAAATTATGTCACTATAATTAAAATTTGGCAAAATCCAAAGTAAAAATATCAAATGAAAGGGTTTGGGGTAAGAAAATATTTTCACTGCTGGAAAAGTAATAAGGCACAAAAGGTAATTTATATAAATCTCAATCTTGCTACATGACACAAGAGTTTGAGTTTTAGCAGATGAGCTGAATATATGTGTCTACCCTTAAACTTATCCATGGATATTTGTAATAGCTTTTACATACTTTCCAGTAACTGTGATCCACTAAGAAATGCCTTAGTGAAACAAATCATAAAACAAAAACAATATCTCAATTTCTGAACAACCATGTCACAAGATGTCATTCAACAATTAAAAAACAAATGAGGTAGCAAAATCACTAATATCATGAAAGCTTAAAAGAGATAGACAAGAGATGTCCATCTACATAGGATTTCAAATACATCACAGCCTTAAAAAGGGTAAACTATAAAGGCAGGGAAAATCATATTTCAATAAGCTTTATTGGTATAAAGGAGAGAACTTAATATCCAAAGAGTGTTAGTGAAGGAACCTTGAAGACATTGTAATTATATTTTATGCTGCTGTAAGGAAAGATATATGGTACTGCACATAGGGAAAACTTCGATATCTGTTTGATGTAATGAGAAAACACTGTTGAAATCCATTGATGATCAATCAATAATGTACCAATAGTTACCAGTTTTAACAAATATATCAATAGGGATAAGCAGAGGTAAGGAGAGCAGATGGAAGTACTCTGAAGTTCCATTCAATTTTATTGATCTAAAATAGTACTAAAGAGTTCATATATTTTAAGCAAGCAAAGTTGTTAGTATCTTTTTCATCTGAAAACATTTATATGACTTTCAAATGAACTACCTCAAAGCACAAAGAACTTGCTCTTTCACTTGGTGAGGAAAGGGCTGGCAGAGATAATGAGGTCCATTTAATACAGTAGATAAGTTCCTTGAAAGTAATAATGAAACCCAAAGAAGAAATGCCTGCATGCGTGATCATTAAATCTATTTGAACGAAGTACTATTAATACATGGAATGAAGAAAATATGTTTTATGTGTGACATTTCTAGAGATATGTGATTTTATTTGCATAAAAGAAATATTCATATTCATCAAAGTCCTATGCCTGTCTTATCTGGTATTTGACAACACCAGTTCTTAGATTCTTCACCAGAATTCTATTTGTCATAAAAGCAGTGACTCTGTTGCCATTTTGTGCCTATAATTGAAGCAGAGCACCTCTCTTCTGTTGACTTTTCATCCATGGATTTGCAGAATTTTTTCAATACACATATTTTTAAGACCCAGTCTAGAATTTTAAATCTTCTAGTCTTGGAAGCCAATTCATATTTCTGGTAAATGCAAGGAATTTTCATAATATATCAAATCGAATATTTCTAACCAATAGTATTTTTCATACCTATCAATTATTTTGTAAAGCAAACTTAATTATGTTTATATTTTATCTATATTTGTGCTTTTATGTCATTTATATACCAGAAGCAACCATTTTTTTTCTTGAGTAATATTTGTAGAAGAAGTCTTTCCAAATTTATGTAAATACTGTATTGTTACTTTCCTAGAACTATATGGTTTTCTTTATCCCTTCTTTTAAATTTACTAAACTGTGCTTTTTGTACATATAAATTATACTCTGAAGGAATGTACATTTTGCTCCCTATCTGACTATTGCAAAATTCAAAATAGCCTGAGTGTTTCTACTTTTTTGTAAAAATACATTTACTTCAAGTGTCATCCAAATTAATCAGTATTTCCACCAATACAATATTGTTATTTCCTATTTTTTTGCTCCTGTACCAAATTTCTGAAAATTTAGGACTTTAAAAGTGATTTTTGTATGTAAGTGTTTTTTAAATGTCACTGCACCATCATCAAGGTACTATTAGATATCCATTTATTTGGGAGCCACCCCCTTTCTTATCTTTTCTAGATCCAAGATCCACCAACACACCTTCATTTTTGTTTTATAACCACCATTCTCCACCTGCTAAGACACCAGATACAGATTACTATCATATAATATCACATGATTTGGTGATACACTGTCTTCCTTCCCTATTTAAGCACCCCTAGAATTACATCAACCATCTTGTACCTGTGTAACCATTTAGAGTACATGTTTTCTCATAGGTTCATCATGTGACATGATGAGAAAGGCCTTCTCTTTCTTCCCATGTGAATTGCATATTTATAGGCTAAATAGTCATCTCTGAATATTGTTCTGTGACACTAGGCCTCTTGGCATCTGGCATTATGGAGATCTGATAAAATCCAGCCTTAGTATTTAAATTTAAGCTTCTAGTAAACTAAGTTTAAATGCCAATATGGTAGAATTTTATTATTGTTGCTCTTAAAGTAAATAAAACAGATTCTAATAAAGAATAGTCTTATGTGTAGCAAAAGTGATGTTATTTTTAGCTGTTGGGTGCGCTTTGTGTGTGTATGTGTGTATGTTTTTATTTATGGTTTTCAAGATTAGTGTATGTTAGATCTATTGCCCATAGTTCTGCGTTATCAGTCACAGGTATTTCATTCTTAGCAATTATGTTCTAACCTTTTGAGTGCCTTCACATACATCTACAGTACCTGATGGATGTGCAAACCCTGTCTTGCTTGGTGGAATTTCAATTAACTTTCTGTTCTTCTATATAAAATCAATTTTGATACCTACAAGTAGATTAAAACAGATTTTATTATCTTGCCCAAAAATCTAGTGCTCACCAAAGTTTTAGCTTCTTCACTTTCCTTTGATAACTGTCTAAAAGGCTAATTTTTTTCCTAAAATTCTATCTTCTCGGTTTCGGAATGTTACATCTGACTTCCTTTATCTCTGTATTAACTCTGGGCTGCCTAGAGGCTGGCTCCTTTCCTTGGAATTTAAAGAAATAATCACTACATTAGATTGTCCACTGAACAGAAGTCCTGAACAGGCTGCTGCTCTTTGGACTAATAAGAAAACATTAAGAAATTTCTCTCATGAAGATAAATGGTAAGTCAGAGTACAAAAAACAACATGCCGACCTAGAGAAATGGCTAGGTCTTTTTCAGCAAACTGGAACTCCTGTGGCTAGCTGATCTAGCATTTCATTTTTTAATTAATTGAGTAATCAATTAATTCCATAATTAAGTCATGTCTTTAAGGATGCTGGATCTTGAGGACAACAATCCCTCTTACAAATAAGGCTCTCAGTTCTGAAGCATCCAATAAAATGCTACTAAGCAGCCTCCCATATTTCTCACAACCTTCCTTGCATTGCAGAAGAGCCTAATAATTGAGTTATGCATCAATGAGTTCTTGTCCTACACAATGAACAGAAAAAAAAATAAGTGTTTTGATTATCCAAAAAGGACAATCAAATTTGCTTACTTGTTACTGTCTGTATAAATCTGTGAGCTTTTTCCTTTGAGATATATATTATTTGACAATATTCCTGTAACAAAAGCCTGAATAAAAGTACCCCTTTAGCTGTGTGCTGTACTTTGTCCTTTACAGTGTCGGCATTTCATAACAGACTTTCCCCAATGGAACAATTATTATAGTCATAATCATAAACATGATAACGATGATGGCTCCTCTCTGTCCCTAGCAAGATTATGCTAGATGCTAGATGAAGTTAACTTGAGATCCCAAATAAAGCTGAAGAGTCGACATCCTCATTACCTCTCTAATGCCGTGAAGAGACACCATGAGCAAGGCAATTTGTGGAGGAAAGCCTTCATCCAGCACAGGGAAAGAGGGAGAGTCTCTGACAATCATGGTAGAGAACACGGCATTAGGCAGGCAGATGTGGCACTGGAGCAGTAACTGGGTTTACATTTGGTCTACAAGCATTCCTGCCCCCAGGGACACACCTTCTTTAACAAAGTTATAGTTCTAAATCCCTCCTACAAATTTCTCCCAACTGAGAACCAAGTATTCAAATGCATATGCCTATGGGAGTCATTCTCATTAAAGTCAAAACAATGAGTTTACTGAAATTTTGATGAAGGGCAGGAATAAGAAGAAGGGCTGGAGTATACATTTTCACAGCAACTGCCAAGATTGAGTGGTAAGGCTGGATATGCAGCTTCCTATTTATCACATACCTAATCCATAACATACTCTCCACACTATTGCCCATTATTTAAATGCATTCATTCCTACCCCAGCACTCTTTTACTGTATTCCATTACCTTAAGGAGACAAGCTTTAAACCCTAGACTACACAAGAGATGTCATCATAAGTTTAGCTGGAGCTGTGTTTATTCTAAGGAATGGATGATTGGGGGCTAAGCAAGAAGTAGAGTTTCATTTTCTGCTGCATCTGTTTGCACTAATTATCACAAGAGTGATATGGTGGCTCTCTACACAGCCCTCATCTAAATTTCTGGGTCCTAGAGGAGTTTCATTTTCGCCTTGAAATTGCAAGAGTATTGAAAACAAAAAGGAACACTTCAGAGACCAGCTGTTGACTCCAAGACTCATTCTCATGGTAGCAAGGAAGACTATAATCATAACCATCTACAACATCTATAACTGTGTTATAACTATATAACTATATCTTCTATTCTGAGTATTCTGTATGTAGGAAATATTTAATTGTCATATCTATGAAATTTAATTTGCCCATCAAACTAGTAGAAAAAAATCTTGAACAAGTTTTAAGAAACTGAATGTCACAGATCTTGTAAGCTGCATATTCAGCTGCATACAGTCAATTGTTCTCTGGAGTCAATGTCACATATATCTCACGCAGGTCTCAAACTTCTCATAAAGCTGAAGTTTACCTTTAACTTCCTATCTTCTTGCCTCTGACTCCCAAGGAGTCATGATACGTTTCATTGATATTTTATACAAGTTTGCTAATCATGGTTTTATTCAGAAAAGGTTTGACTACCTTGCTAAATGCCTGCTTTAATCTGACTCTACTGTAGGACCTTGAAAACTATTCAACTACCCCTGAGTGTTGCCTCTGTACTCTGGCAATAACAATGAAGATGAAATCAATTACAAACTAAACAATAAAGAATTATCCTAATTAGGGTGCTTAAGATACAGAAATTATTTGTACAGACAAGTGCACAGGCTGTGAACCTATCACACACGCACATACACACACACACACACACACACACACACACACAAAACACAGTCATTATAGGAATAGTGATCTTTGCTCTCAATACTTCATGAGTTTGTTATCAGAAGCAAATTAATAACATATATGAAATATTTTTAATCTACTACATATAAATTTGCTGTACTTGTGGTGTTTTGAATGATGATGTTCTCCTAAGGTTCATACGTTTCCCAGTTGATAGACTGTTTAGGAAGGATTAAGAGGTAAATGGAGACAAATTGTGGATTAGAGACTGAAGGAAAGGCCATCTTAAGATTGCCCCACATGGGGATCCATACCATATACGGTCACCAAATCCAGATAGAATTGTGGATGCCAACAAATGCTTGCTGACAAGAGTCTGATATAGCTGTCTCCTGAGAGGCTCTGCCAGAGCCTGACAAATACAGAGGCAGATGCTCACAGTCAATCTTTGAACTGAACACAGGGTCCCCAATGGAGGAGTGAGAGAAAGGGCTGAAGGAGCTGAAAGGGTTTGCAACCCCATAAGAACAACCATATCAACCAACCAGACTCCTTCCCACCCCCAAAGAGCTCCCAGGCACCAATCCACTAACTGAAGAGTACACATGGAGGGACCCATGCCTCAAGCCACAAATGTAGCAGAGGATAGCTTTGTCAGGTATCAATGGGAGGAGAGGCCCTTGGTGCTATGAAGGCTCTGGAAAGATGCCCCAGTGTAGGTGAATGCCAGGGCATGGAGGCGGGAGTGGCTGGGTGGTTGGGGAACACCCTCATAGAAGCAAGGGGATGGAGAATGGTATAGGGGTTTCCTGGAAGAAACCTGGAAAGTGGGTAACATTTGATATGTAAATAAATAAAATATCCAATAAAAAAGAGGTGTGGTCTTGTTGGAGGAGGCTTTGGAGGTTAGATTGTAAAATTTAAAAGCTCATGGTTAGACCTAGTCTCTGTCTCTGTCTCTCTGTCTCTCTNTCTCTCTCTGTCTCTCTGTCTGTCTCTCTGTCTGTCTCTGTCTCTCTCTGTCTGTCTCTGTCTGTCTGTCTGTCTGTCTGTCTGTCTGTCTGTCTGTCTGTCTGTCTGTCTGTCTCTCTCTCTCTCTCTCTC
>NC_034591.1:81109369-81111259 GCF_900095145.1 Mus pahari
TGTCTCTCTCTCTCTCTCTCTCTCTCTCTCTCCTCTCTCTCCTCTTTCAGGCGTGTGGATTAAATAGCATCTCTCAGCTACTGCTCAGCTCCTGTTTGCCTGCTGCGGTTTGACACAATGATCCAATGATCTTGAGCTCCCCTCTGAAACTGTAAGCAAGCTCTCAGTTAAGTGTTTTCTTTTGAAAGTTTCCTTGGTCACAGTGTCTCTTCTGCAGGAATAAGAAATTAATAAAGACAGTACTAATACTTCAATGGTTATTATTCATATAAAATTGGGAGCTGGGAATGATCTCCACTGGGCTTCTTTACCTAGTTGTCTAAGATAGAAAATAATTCAGACACAGAACCATTTTTACTGAAATGAAGCAACCCACAAAGCTAGTTTAGAAGCTGGAGTCCATAAAGCATAACGCTTTCACAGTTTGTCCTGACTCGACTCCTCCAGTGGAACTGGCTTTTATTGCCTGATGTCTTATTTCTAAAAGCACCCTTTGCTGCCTTTTATATTTAGTCAATATTTACTGTATGAGAGCATCTGTCTCTGTCCAGCGTGTCTCTGGATCTGGCAGAGCCAGACTCCCTCATGTCCCTGTGAATCATGCATTTTATTAGTTTGGTAATCAGTACTGTTTTATGAATGATAACTAAGGACATTTTTTTTTTTATAGCGCAGCCTGAGTGCACTAGCATTACATTTCTTTGATTTTGCTTTCTCTGAAGTTGGTCGTTTCTCTTATCCTGATACTCTGGCTGTCTGCAGTTAAACCATGCTTCTCCTGACTGTAACAGCACTTTGTATATTTCATCACAGAGGCAACACATTGAAGTATCTCTTCAGAAACCATTTTTCTAGACACTCAAGTTTAGGAAGGTAATATTCTGAAATTGCTATCAGAGACTCGCTTCAAGATTTCCCCTAATAATATTGTTAAATTTCTCATCGCATTACCCTTGTGTTTTAATTCTTAAACTTAATGATTTCCTATGTCTTGGGTTTTTGTCTTCATTTATATATTCTAGAAGCTATGAGAATAAAATTTTACATTTAAGGTATTTTGGATATTTGAATGGAAGAAAATGTATTTGTTTTATCTCAACACAATTGCAAGTTGAATTTGGCATAGCAGTCTAGAACCAATGACAAGTATAAACTATCTGTAAATAACTATAGAAATTAAGCATCAGGGGCTAAATGAAATTTACAACTGTAGCAAGAGAGAAAAACAGAAGAGGTGAGAACCTTTTTATTGCCCTGTGAATTAAGAAACTTAACTAAAAGTTAACTTAACTAAAAAGTAGTAACTTAGAAATGGCTCAGACTTCCTTGGTGAAGGTAGGTTTGCACAGGCTAATCAGGGCCAGCAGTCACTGGGCAAGCAACACCTAACATGGCACAAGGCAGGCATTGAAGGTGATGAAAGACTGGTGAGGTGAGAAGAAAGTGAGCCAGACAAGGAACGAAGACATGCTTGGAGCTGCAAGTGGCATGTAGTTAGAACCCTCATTGGGTATTGGATAAACCAATCACCACTTCCTATGTTGAGAGGATCAGAAAATGCTACTACGGACTGAGACTGTAATTCTGCAGTACTGGATTCTGGGTACACAGTCCTCTAGATTTCATCATATACAAATTTATCACCCTGCCACACAACAAAGCATGCACATACTTATCAATCCACATACTATATATAACAGCACCTCTCTCTCTCTCTNTGTCTCTCTCTATTTCTCTCTGTGTCTCTCTCTGTGTGTCTTTCTCTGTCTCTGTGTCTCTCTGTGTCTCTATCACTTTCTCTGTCTCTCTGTCTCTGTCTCTCTGTCTCTCTGTCTCTCTGTCTCTCTGTCTCTCTGTCTCTCTGTCTCTCTCTGTCTCTCTGTCTCTCTG
>NC_034591.1:81111274-81151525 GCF_900095145.1 Mus pahari
CACACACACACACACACACACACACACACACACATGCTCAGATTTATAAATTCATAGCATATTCCACAGAAATCTTGTCACAGGCAGAGATGTCAAGCCTGGTTCTCCTTCCAATTTCCTTCTAATACCCAAATTTAAAAAGGAAAAAAAATGCAGATATAATGTCATTATTTATCAAAGTGAATATATTGAAAGGAGTGTTTGCAGCCAGTCAACAATAAATTGTCCACAACAGCTGAATGCAGAACATGATTTCCATACATTCAGATCTTTAGAAATATTTACCTGCTGTTCTCTAGATCCTGATGTTCATAATAAAATTGTAAAGACATTCTGATTTCAGATCCTTTACCCACATCTAAGAAATTTTGGGCTTTCCTCAAGACATAGTGCATTCCCCAGCATAGGACATTTTTTCACTCTTAGTGTCCTGTCCCTTTGTCGTAATGGAATTTTATTTTCATCATGTGTGTCAGAGCTCACTGGCTTTTACAGTCTAAAAACACATTTCTTTAATTTATTGAGATTTCTTTTTTTTTTTTTTTTTTTTTTTTTTTGGTTTTTTTCGAGACAGGGTTTCTCTGTAGCCCTGGCTGTCCTGGAACTCACTTTGTAGACCAGGCTGGCCTCGAACTCAGAAATCCACTTGCCTCTTGAGATTTCTATTTTAATGTATTTCATATTGTTTTAATTCTAGACTGCCAACTTTTTTCAGAAATTACTATAATGTGTTTATACTGTCCTTTATGATTTATTTTCATAAGCATACTCATCTCACCCAAATAAAAGCTTCCCAGAATTATTGATATTCATTTATTGTACATCCCAAAGTACCTTGATTTCTGAAAACATCATTATCAACACATTAGCTCACGTAGTAATTTTTGAGTGCTGCTTAATGATAATTGACTCGTGTTTTTATTTTGTTTAATTTTTAATTTCATAAATCACTACTTTCCATCCTTTCTATGATATGCTATATCTGGTAGTAGGAGACACTGGCTCTCATTGTTTTATGTTTATTAATCATTATTTTAGTTTATTTTCTCTCTTTCATATTGATTAGTTTTATTTAAATATTTTCTTTTCACAACTTCTATTATTTTCTACCACATTTGACATCTCCTTAAAAATCAGTAGCCATCAAGCCAGTATAGTTAAATCATAACTACGTAGGCAGCAGAGTTTTCAGCTGCAAGACTATGCCCTAAGCTATTATGGTAAGATAAATGAGGGAAAATAAAGTGACTATTACAATAGAAAATGGGCAGGATGAAGTTTGCTGGGTGAATTTTTGACCCGATATTAGCTTTTACAGCATGTAGTTAACATCCCAGGCAGTGAAAAATGGTAAGAGTGACTTAATGGAGGAGTCACAGATTCTGACAATATTCAAAAAAAATTTTTTAATTTCTGATAATCTAACTCAGTGTGTGGAGAAGCTGAAAACTGTTACAAGGTTTGATAGCTGCACAAAGAGGAGAGTGGTGAGACAAGCCAGTAGACTAATTCATATGACATATGTCTAAATTTACATTAAAGACTCTATATTGAGTTCTGGAATTTTGATCCACAAACATAGAGAATCCACCATGTTATACATGCCAAATGAGATTTCTAGATGTAGTGCCTAGGAGAATAAGCAAAATGGGTATCTCTGAAAGAGAGGTGGTGCTGAGAGAGACATAAGATGCTTTATGCTGTGTATAGTCTGAGCTGAATTTGAAGTCACTTAGGAATATCAACATCATGTCTAAAATTTGGATGAAAAACACAAGAAAATGTGAAATGAGAGATTCAAGTGATTTTTACTGACTTAGGGTCGTGGGCTCCAGCATATTCATAGATTCATGTTAGGCCTCTTTTGGAAACTATGTTTTTCTACTTCCATTGTTTTGATTCCCTGCATTAGTATAAAACTGTCATAATACAATTATTTGTTGACATATTGTTACATTTAAATTTTCTCAAGGACAGGTTTTTATGCTAATGCATTTGCAGTTGCTTAAGATGTTTGAAAAAATCTGTTTCAGTTCTCTTACCTAGAACTGTATTAAATGATAGATTTGCAAAGACAAACATCATTATTATTACATGCATTCTAACCTAATATATTCTACCATATGTTTCTCATCCTCCAGCAAACCCCAGAAAGTTTGGAAACCTTCCCTTCCATTCAAAATGATGCTTATTAAGACATGGTATTTCTACTATTAAATAATGACAGTGTTTATAATATGAGCTTTCTCTTTTGTATTGTTGTGATCAAACCTAGGGCTGTGTGAATCTTAGTCAGTTCTATCAGTGCTCTGACATTGAGCTACAACTTCAGTTAGATGTCCTAAAGTAAAAAACGATAAAAAAAAATAATAGTTGTATGCCATCTCAGATTTTAAAATGGGAATCATAAACAATCACAGGACACACTGGTTAGCTGATTGTTACAGAACACATCACTATAGATACACTGGCCTAAGACAAATAGTATTACCATTTCCATCTTGGAAGTCATGTATGGAGTACAGGAAGGTAAGTATTATATGACTACATCCAACCTTTAAGGAGGGGCTCCTTCTGGTGGTTTCAGGACAGAAACTTTTCAGCTTTTATAACTAGATGGTTCATAGTTTCTTTCTACAGAGTCAGAGTTAATTATTCAGGCTTGTCTTATCTCTCTAATGCTTCATCCTTGATATCTCTCCATCACAAAATCATGCAATTACATTGGACCCATCAGGGTAATAGAGATGTTAGATTTTTAAATAATGCCAGTTGCAAGTCACCTTGCAAATTTTAATAGAGCTATATCCCCAACAGTCCTTTGTGATTAAAGGTGTGGTTCCTCAGAAAGGTACTTTTAAAAGTTGGTGAAACATCTTGCTTTGTTGTGGATCCTTAAGTAATTGAACACATGCATCCAGAAAAGAGTTCTTGCGAAAACCTTTGGTAGGCTTTCTCTCATACTTGAAAATTCTGAAATTTATCTCATGGAGTTCTCTGACACCTAAATTCAAATATGATCACTTTCTAAGAAATGTCACTTCAAAATATTTTCACATGTATTTATTAATTTATTGGAGGGGTGTACATAACACACACTATGATGCATGTCATAGGACAACTCAAGAAATCATTCTTTCTCTCCCCATGTGGGTTAGAGATTTGAATGCAGGTCCTCAGGTTTGGACATAAGGACATTTCTTTACCAGCTGAGTCATTTTCCTGGTCTCCAAATATGAATACTTGTTCTGAAACACATATGTGCCCTTAGCATTTCAACAACCGTGAGGAATTCACAGGATGTGATGACAGTGTACCATACTAAACTTTCTTGACTAAAGGGCAAGAACACTCACTGTGATGGTATTAGAGGTAACTAATACCTACCATGGTCAAAGAAAGCAACATCTTTATTACCAAGGATGAGCATATAGACATTTTTTTACTGCATTACTCAAATTTTAAACTACATTTACATCTGTTGACATGCATTCTACTTAAGCTACATTGTCTGTACAACATTGTTTCTCTGTATCTTTTTAGTCTTAGATCCTGACACTTAGAGACAGAACAGATATGATAAAAGTCCCCCCCCCTTTCATTTCCTTCTAAGTGTTACTTACTCATCTATTGCTATAAAGAGATGTATGATCAAAGCAACTTATCTGACAAGTATTTAAAATCAGGGTCTTGTTTATAGTTTCAGAGGATGTCTTAGTCAGGATTTGTGTTCCTGCACAAAACATCAAGGCTAAGAGGCAGGTTAGGGAGGAAAAGCATTTATTCAACTTACACTTCCCCATTCCTCTTCTATCACCAAAGGCAGTCAGGACAGGAACTCACATAGGGCAGAAACCTGAAGGCAGGAGCTGATGCAGAGGCCATTGGCGGACATGGCTTACTGGATTGTTTCCCCTGGCTTGCTTAGCTTGCTTTCTTATAGAACCGAAGACTACCAGCCCAGGGATGGCACTCTCAACAATGGGCCTTCTCACCCTTGATCACTAATTGAGAAAATGTCTTACATCTTGATCTCATGGAGACCTTACCTCATTGGAGGTGCCATTCTCTGTGAGAAAAACCAGCGCGTACAGATGGTGAGTCCATAACCATCCATGATGGATAGCATGGCAGGAGGCAGGCAGGAACAGCACTAGAGCAGTAGCTGACAGCTTACATCTTACCCACAGACAGTTGGCAGAAAATGAACAAAATGGGCCTGAGGTGGGCTTTTGAAATCTCAAAGGAATCCCTAGTGTCATACTTCCTCCAAAATGGCCATAAGTCCTAATCATTTCTTAACAGTCTGCCTACTAGGGACTTAGGATTAAATTATGTGAGTCTCGGGGGCTGGTGAGATGGCTCAGAGGTTAAGAGTGCCGACTGCTCTTCCAGAGGTCCTGAGTTCAAATCCCAGCAACCACATGGTGGCTCACAACCATCTGTAATGAAATCTGATGCTCTCTTCTGGAGTCTGAAGACATCTACAGTGTACTTACATATAATAAATAAATATTTAAAAAAAAATTATGTGAGTCTCTGAGGGCTATCTTCAGATCACCACATTCTCTCTTTTAGTACTTGAACCAACATCTCTTTTCCTTTGAAAACATGAAGTGTCTGCATGACATCTGGGGGAGCACAAGGGCACACAGGAGCACCCTTTCAGAGGGGAGAGGAAGCAGGGAGAGGGGGAAACTCTGGGAGTGGAGACAAGGAGGGAGGCCACATTTGCAATGTAAATAAGTAAACTAGTAATGGAAGATATGAGCTGCTTTCTTCAGTCAACAACATCATCTTCTTGTCTTTTAACTTATGCTAAAAGGTTATATGCCACATTTCATGTTAAGTTCTGAGAACAAAATCCTCAAATGTTTGTTCCTATTTAAAAAAAAAAAAAACATCTAATCAAATGAGGAAATAATCTTTACAAAAGAAGTGTGGCCATTGTCAATTGTTAGACATTTTTGTTTCTCTCTCTCTCTTTTTGGTGTGTAATGTATATTCTTCAGTATTAACATCTGTCTAAATGTTTCATATGGAATATTTAATTTATATAAAAAAAGTGTGTCTGAAATAACAGGCACCCTTACCTAGGTAAATAATATCTCTGCTTCATCTCCTGTTCAGTATTTACCAGCTTGAGTTATAAATTCTGGAATTTCTTGTGCATCATCACTGATACCCTTGAGATAGATGTGGCTCATAGAGGCAGATATCTAGGACATATTTAGAGGGAAGGTTAACCACTTATGTGTCTAACTAGCACACTCAGCTCAGATGACTGGCACTGTCCCAGTTTCGGTCACCTCAGCTGAATGTCCTTTCTTTAATATTTCTTCTTCAAAAGCAAATGTTAAGGCTGATATACTTGTGCAAACTCTAACATAATAGTGTGGTAAATAAAAACTTCCAAAGAAATGGAAAACTGACATGACAATTTATAAAGAATGAGTCATAGCATAACTTTTTCTGTGATGATTTTCTGTTAGCATATTTTATTGCAGAGTAGAAACAGATTCTATACAAAACAAGCAACACTTTAAGAAAGATATAGAAACACACAGTAGCACCAAATGTGAGAAAATAGCACTTAGAATTATAAAACCAAGACATTCACATGGTCTAGAAAATAATACAGATTACAGTCAGTGTTATGCCCTTGGCAATTCAGTAAACATATGACTTTTATTCTCATTTTTGATTGTTTCTAGCCTCCAGTTCCAGAAGCAACAACATTGATTCTGGCTTGGAAATGTTTTATTGGCCAGGGACACAGTGGAAAGAGGCCATTTTTGCTGAATGTTTTGAATGTGATTTATAACAATACAATGTGGGTTGTGGACATAAGAACTAACTATGCTCTGTGTAAAATATATTTTTTTTATTTTGCTAACTGCAACTGAATTTACTAGAGCGATCCAGTTTGTATAGAGAGTAAGACATAATAACCTAGGAAATATTGGCAAAGTTCTCACATAACTCAATATGATTCCTTATTTAAAATAAGAAACACTATGAGCTACAGATGGAAAAGTTTTCTTTTTTTGTACTTAGAAAAGATTGGATATTTAGAAAGTTAATGATTTTGAGGAAACTACTTAGTAATAGATGCCGTGACACAAATGACCATCACTGTTAGAACCCATGAAAGCTGCAGGAACTGAGCATCGTACACATCTGGAGATGAAAGGAATATAAAAAGACAGTTTGAAAAATGTCTGTGGAGTAGTTAGGGACAACAAGAAGAGAGATTTCTATCATAAGTTCCCTGTCATAGAGCAGAGGAAAACACGGGCCAAGAAGGTTCTGTTAGTGAGGATGGCCACTCAAAGCCTTCCCCATCTCCCAATCATAAGTGAAAAGAGGACCCTGAAATTTTGAACATGTTTCATTTCAATTGTGCAATGCAAAGTCAATGAATTCCCTATCCTCCTGTTTGTGTTGTTTTACTGGTGTTGTCATAATAAACACCAACAGGCTTAAATACCTTGTTCAGTGCTTAGTCATAAACACTACAATTCTAATTCAAATGTCTGTATGTGTGGCTTCTTCTGTAGCCTCTTTCCTAGGCTTCTACATGAATCATTTCTTCTGTACAGACTGGCCCTTTATTTATAAATGCAAATCCCTGATGTTTCTTTGTGAGTTAAAACATCTTCTTATGGGTAAGAAATAGTGTCCATTTAAACAGAATAATTTTAAATATTTCAAAAGTTTGATCTGTAAGTACATTCACATTCTGAGATTTGAAATTTAGAAATTGAACATTTATATGTAGAAATGATAAAGTTCATTTTTCTGTATTGTAATGTGTAAAGGGAAAAAATAGTGAAAGCTTTATTCAAAAGGAAGGGCCTTCGAACAATCTCCCAAGAGTCACACAGTAATAATGTCCAAAGTAGCAGGAAGGAATAAGAGAGGAGAAAACAGAGGTCTATAAAAAAGGAAAGGTAGAGGGATTTTGTGACACAACATCACAAGACACAAGTACACTTGCACTCTACAAACAAAGATAGATCCAGAATATTGGTTTCCTTCTCACACACACCACAACTTTAATATGTCTTTAGCCACACAACTATATTACATCTAGGATGTCTGCAAAGTAGAGATTGCCTCTAAGAACCTCTCAGAAAAAGCAAAGGCCGCAAAACAAGAATGGAGAAATTGCAAGCAAGCTCACCATAGAGATTTGTAGCCTACAGTGTCTGATGCAACAAAATACTGTAAGTTCAGTGCACATTCTGAGATTAACCTAATTAACCTAATGTAAGATCCCAATTACCTCAGTGTTTAATTGCTTATATAGTATACTCAGCTTTCTGAACTACGCATGCCAAGACTCAGGGAAGGAAGAAAAAGAGAAAACAATGATCAGAACCAAATTTAAGTGTGACCAAACAATTGAATATGAATAATTGGATGTTTTGAAATAACTATAATTAGTGCTAAAAGACTAAAGGAAAGATGTATACACACCAATAGGTAATTTTACCACAAAGATGAGATATCAAAGATTTAAACAAACACAAACACTTAGCACTAAAACTGCAGCATGTAAAATTAAATTTGCCTTTGGTGGAAACATAAATAACCTCAAATGAATCCCAGAAGTTCAGGAAAATTGACATCAGATAAGGGACTTTACTTACCAAAGGCTATGCAAAAAGAATTTTAAAAGGTGATCATTGTTAAGAAATAATTCAGTAGGAAAATGCACAAATATACTCAGTTTGTACTCAAAATGGAAAGAGCGGTTTTTTCTGCCCCCAAAAACTTATGGCTCCATATAAGAGTATAGGTTCCTTTAATTATAACATTAAAAAATATATAACCTTGTATGTCAATACAAGATAAATTGGGTCATATAGAGTCAACAAAAACCAATGGAAACAAGTCTCCAAGGAGAGACTATATAGAGCTCTGCCTTACTGTTTTGATAATAATTCAAGACAGTTGTCTTAAGGAACTCTGAAAAAATAAACAAAAACAAACAAACAAACAAACAAACAAAAATCTAGGAAAACACAGTCAGCCAAAACCAGGATTCAAGAAACAACACTGTGTACAGTATGTAGGAAATAGAAAAAAACAATATCAAGATAAATATGTGAGAAAAACTAGTTTGTAGAGAAAAACTGAAAATCTTTCCTTAAGCTACCATTATTTAATGGGCAGACGATGTACAAAGAAAAAGCCAGTGAAATGATGATGGAGCTGGGTATGTGCTATAAAATGTAATAGACCACATATCAGATATTAAACATTATGCTGTGAATCTTACATATATGCAGATTTTATTTTTCTATCATATCCCCATTAATGATGCTGTCCTTTAGCTGCAACTGCATAGCTGTCCGTATCATACCTGGCAAGATCACATGGCTATCTCTGTCAATCAAATAGACCTCTTCAATTGTTTAAAAACATTTTACATATGAATGTTTGAGAAATCACCAAACAATATAAATGTGAAACATATATCATAATTGTTACATTGATCATTTAAAAATGGCTGCAGTCAGTCCTTTCCACCCAGTTAACACACAATTTGATTAATGTGTGCTTCATTGAGAACATAATTATAAAGTAATTATGAAACTTAAAATGTCATTAACTTTGTCCTCTATGGACTAAGCATCCTAATAAGGTTCATCTTAACTCTTAAACTTTTCTTTAAAATCAGTGAAAACATAAAAGAGAAAAAAACCTGACATAAAAACAAGAGCATTCCTATTTCTCTTAAAATTGTTTCCCTGAATTGGCTCATTTCTATTTTTATTAATTTTCCATGTTTATGTTTTATGAGAACATATGACTTGAATTCTTCTTTACATTTCTATATATATGATATTTTTATACTTACTTGTTCTCTTTTCAAACATATGCATGTATTTATCTGTTTATAATAATATATATGTTTATCAAAAATGTACATAAGCAAGTCATTATGAAATTACTAAGTGGAATCTATGTTTGTTGCAGGCAAAATAGTAGGCAAAGAAACTTGCAACCATTCCTGACAACCTTACTTTCATCTTATGATGGAGGGAAAGAGCTAACTCCCACAAGCTGTTCTCTGTCCGTCACAGCCCCACATACATAAACACAAACAAAAGTTAAAAATGAAAATTGATTAACAAAATTATGAAAGGATTTAAAGGTATGTCTGTGAACACGGATAAAATGTGGAGAATGTGGAAAATATTCATCAAATATTTACAATTTTCAAATAAATATTTTTTCAAGGTTTTCAAAATTTGGTGACCTCATTTTCTTCATTCAAATTTTAGACTTTCTAATATATTTTCCTCTTACAGTAAAGAAAATTGTATTTCCAAGGCAATTTTGAGAAAAAAAGACATTTTTCTCTTATTTGGGGATTAATAATATCTCAATTCTATCAGTTCAATAAAATATTCAATATATGGGCAGTCTGTGTGCGCCCTGTCTTCAAAAATAATCATCATTAGCAAAAAAAAAAAAAAAAAAAAAAAAAAAAAAAGAAAAAAAAAAAAAAAAAAAAAAAAAAAAAAAAAGTAAAAGGGAAAAGTGGTTTGTAGTATTGAGGCAAAAAATAGAATATATATTATTACCAGTTAAATTAAAGAACATGTGAGAAAAAACACTTTTTCTTTTTTTATTAATCATTCCATTCATTTCTATCTCAAATGATATCTCACTTCTTAGTTACCCCCTCCACCAATCTCTCAATCCCATGATATTCCACTTGCTAGTTACTCCTCCACCAACCCCCTGCCCCAATCCCACATCTGCCCTGACCCTACCCCTCTGCTCCTCCCCCAGAAGGTTCGCTGAGCTCAGTCTGATGGTTGGCTCCAAGCATCAATATCTGCATTGGTCAGTTGCTAGACAGACTATCCCAGTTGGTGCCACACTAGGTTCCTGTCAGCAGGCACCTGTTCCCCACAGTAACAGTGTGGGGCTTGGTGTGTGCAGACTTGATGGATCCCTAGGTGAGGTGGGGCATTCCCTGCTTGGTCCTTCCTTTAATCTCTGTTCCATTTTTCCTCCCTGTTCTTCCTTTGGATAGGATAAAAAACTTTGAGATGGTGAGTGGCCCGACCCTTGAACAGGAGTCATGTGGAGGTGGTCTCAGCAGGTTCACTCTTCCCCTTCTCCGCACATTTCAGCTAAACTAATCCCATTGGGTTCTGCGAACCTCATGTTTCTCTAGTGTCTGGGACCCTCCATATGTGTGCTTTTGTGTCTGGATTACCTCACTCGGGATGCTATTTTCTAGTTCCATTAGTTTGCCTGCAAATTCCGTGTAATATACATAACTAGCCCCTAAATTCTACCAGAGAGCTCCTATAGTTGATAAACAACTTCAGCAAAGTGGCTGGATATAAAATTAACTTAAACAAGTAGCCTTCCTTTACTCAAAGAATAAAAGGTCCGAGAAAGAAATTAAGGAAACCACACCCTTCAAAATAGTCACAAATAACATAAAACATCTTGGTGTGATCCTAACCAAGCAAGTTAAAGATCTGTGTGACAAGAACTTCAAGTCCCTGAAAAAAGAAATCAAAATCCTCAGAAGACGGAAAGATCTCCCATGCTCATGGATTGGCAGGATTAATATAGTAAAACTTGCCATCTTATCAAAAGCAATCTACAGATTCAATGCAATCACTACCAAATCTCCAACTCAATCCTTAACAGTTAGAAAGAGTAATTCTCAAATTAATTTGAAATAACAAAACACCTAGGATAGCAAAAACTATTCTCAACAATAAAATAACTTCTGGGGAAATCACCTTCCCTGACTTTAAGCTGTACTATAGAGCAATAGTGATTAAAAACTGCATGGTATTGGTACAGAAATAGGCTGGTAGATCAATGGAACAGAATTGAAGACCCAGAAATGAACTGACACACCTATGGTCCCTTGATCTTTGACAAAGAAGTTAAAGCATCTCCTATAACAGATTGCGCTCTTTCTTAAATTTTTACCTCATTTTACATACATAGCACTATTTTTCTACCATTTACACAAAAAGAACCACGAATATACCTCTGAAACTATAGACCATTTACCTTGATCTTGTGCCCCTTTTTACATTATTACTTTTACAATACAGATTTCCCTCTAAAGAAGAATGGATAAAGAAAATATGGTACCTTTAAACATTTTTTATTAGATATTTTCTATATTTACACTTCAAATGATAACCCCTTTCCTAGTTTCCCCTCTGAAAACCTCCTAATCCCTCCCCACTCTGCCTGTTCACTAACCCACCCACTCTTGCTTCCTGATGCTAGCATTTCCTTATACTGGGGCATAGAGCTTTCACAGGACCAAGGTCCTTTCCTCCCGTTGATGACCGACTAGGCCATCCTCTGCTACATATGCAGCTGGAGCCATGAGTACCACTATGTGTACTCTATGGTTGATGGTTTAGACCCTGGGAGCTCTGGGGGTACTGGGTAGTTCATATTGTTGTTCCTCCTATGGGGCTATAAACCCCTTCAGCTCCTTGGGTACTTTTTCTAGCTCCTTCATTGGGGACCCTGTGCTCAGTCCAATGGATGGCTGTGAGCATCCACTTCTGTATTTGTCAGGCACTGGCAGAGCCTCTCAGGAGACAACCATATCAGGTTCCTATCAGCAATCACTTGACAACCTCACTCAGGATGATATCCTTCAGATCCATCCATTTGCCTAAGAATTTAATAAATTCATTGGTTTTAATATGTGAGTAGTACTCCATTGTGTAAACGAAATTCACACACAAATAGATTTAACAACAACAAAAAGTCATCCTGTGCAATGTCATCGAATCCCAGAAAGATAAACATGAAATATATTTGATCATACAAGGAAATTGGGTTACAAAATTTATAAGACAGTTGGGTAAATGCTTCTTTATTTTTTGTGCCAACATTTTTTTTGTGACACAGAGTCAAAAAAATAACAAATAAAAATAATAAATAATAAAATAATTATAACAATATCATCACAAATTGCTTGTGCCAAAAAAGCAGGTCTTGGGGCCTTTCAGTATTCGTACTGGGGCCCACAAGAGGCCATTGCCTCATGCTCTACAACACAGTACCCTCAACAGATTTTTCTTCCTTGTCTTCAGGAATCCCAGGCATCTCAAACTTAATGTAGGGTGTCTCCAACTGGTGAGTACATTAATCTCGTTGTGGGGGGGCTGATAGAATGGATTTTATGAACTGACTGGGGTGGATAGGATTGAAACTGGGAAGGTTAGGAAACAGGGAGAGAACGCAGGAAGAGATATCAGGAGTTGACATTTGAGGGATGATATGGAAACTAAGCACAGTGAAAACTTGCTAAAATATATAAAGGTGGTCCTAATTTAGTCTTCTAATAATGGGGATATAGAGTCATTTCTAAACATCTCTTGTGTCCAAACCAGGCTTCCAGTACCTGGATTAGGGTGAATTCAATTGAGATTTTGGCCAAGGGGATACCATGGACATTTCCAAACAATCCAGGCTATTGTTAAAACAAAGGATTGCTCTTCACAAACTGACAGTAGGGCAACATTGCCATGGATAACACCCTCACAGCTCAATAAATATGGAGAAATCAGGCCATGACTACATGGAGTCTCCTTTGTCCAGACTGCCAAAAGATAAACATAACCAGCAGCCCAACCACAAAATCTTTGACCTATTATCTCTACTGCCTATAACATATGCTAGGCAATGGTGACATAGAATGTGTGGGAGTAGCCAACCAATACCTAATTTTACTTCAGACCCACTCTACCTGAAGAAACACATACCCAAGATTTGTAGGGTAACCAAAAACCAAAGACTAGATAAGCCAGAGAGCTACTGTAAAACCAAACATTATTGCTGTGAAAAAAACCTATCAGTAACATATCCCTAAACAATATTTTTCTATACTCATATATCAGTGCCTAATATGTACCAGACAGGCTTCCTCTGGCTGACAGCAGATGGACACAGATGCAGATACCCATATTCAGACAAAGCACAAAAGAATCTCAATAAGAGGTCTCATTCAAAGTGTATCTTGGGTATTCTAAGTTTCTGGGCTAATATCTGCTTATCAGTGAGTGCGTATCTAGTGACTTCTTTTGTGATTGGGTTACCTCACTAAGGATGATATCCTCCAGATACATCCATTTACCCAAGAATTTCATAAATTCATTGTTTTTAAAAGCTGAGTAGTACTCCATTGTGTAGATGTACCACAGTTTCTGTATCCATTCCTCTATTGAGGGACATCTGGGTCCTTTCCAGGTTCTGGCTATTATAAATAAGGCTGCTATGAACATAGTGGAGCATGTGTCCTTATTACTAGTTGGAAGATCTGGGTATATGCCCAGAAGAGGTATTGCTGGGTCCTCTGGTAGTACTATGTCCAATTTTCTGAGGAATCGCCAGACTGATTTCCAGAGTGGTTGTACAAGCTTGCAATCTCACCAGCAATGGAGGAGTGTTCCTCTTTCTCCACAACCTTGCCAGCATCTGCTGTCATCTGAATTTTTAATCTTTGCCATTCTGACTGGTGTGAGATGGAATCTCAGGGCTGTTTTGATTTGCATTTCCCTGATGACTAAGGATTTTGAACATTTTTTCATGTGTTTCTCAGTCATTCGGTATTCCAAACTTAGAATACCCAAGATACATTTTGCAAAACACATTCTTCACCAAGAAGGATGACCATCGTGTGAATACTTCATTCCTTCTTAGAATAAGGAACACAATACCCATGAAAGGATATAGGTACAGAGACAAAATTTAGAGCTAAGATGAAAGGATGGACTATCCAGAGTCTACCCCATTCTTGGAAGGAGCAAGAAGAAAGATGCCAGTTTGTCACATAATCTGTTCATTTGTTGTTGAAAACTACTATCGGATAAGGTTTATTAATTCTTATTTTGTTCAGGTGGGACTGTTTTTTTAGACTTCTGTTTGTTAATTTCCTGAGATTTAATTTTTCCATCTTCTTGAGTTTGCTTAATCTTCATTTCAGGCTAAAGGATTCCATCTAGGGTCATTTTTTAGAGTGGACATATGTCCTTTTTAGAGGAGACATAGTGGACACAAACTCATCACATCAATTTTTGTTTTGGAAAGTTTTACCTTTTCCTTTAAATTTTCCTAAATATGTCAGTTTGGGCTGGCATCTGTGTTCTTTTGAAACTTGTAGACTCTCAATTCAGGTTACTCTATCTTTTCAAGTCTGCAATGAACATTCAGGTAGCATTCTTTTGGGCATACATTATGTGTGGTTTGTTCTTTCTCTCTTGCTGCTTTCAATATTCTTTCTTTGTTCTTTACATTTAATGTCTTGATTATGATGTGTCATAAGGATTTTCTTTTCTGGTCTTGTCTCTTCATATTCTGTCTGTCCCCTGTACCTCTTAATAAGTATCCCTTCCTAAGATCTGGGGAATTTTCTTGTACTGGTTTATTGAAATATTTTCTATGTCTTTGACATGGATTTTATTTCTTCTCTTTCTTTTATGCCTACAATTTGTAGACTTCTTTCTTTCTTTCTTTCTTTCTTTCTTTCTTTCTTTCTTTCTTTCTTTCTTTCTTTCTTTCTCCCTCTCTTTCTTTCTTTCTTTCTTGCCCTGTCCAGCTATGAGTTGAGACTGAGAATAATTACAATGCACTATATACATCTGTGGAATTTTCAAAAAGACAAATAAAATGTATCACTTGATAAATATTTTATATATTACCAATGTACCTGTTCTACATACTTTGTCCTCAGAATAATATCAAAAAATGTATGTTGCTGTTTCTGAGATGTATTAACAGCGTTTAAAAAGAACGTATCCAAAAGATTTGCAGGCACTCTTTAAAATCTGTGTAATCTTCAGACCTTTTATTCCCATTGTTTTTGTTTGCCTGAACCCAAGTCATTAAGGCCATATTCAATAACACACAAAAGTATTCATTTGATTAAAATAGAAAATAATAGACCTCCAATAGTGTCAATTAACTGCATAATTCATTCTGGTGACAGTGCCCTCCAGAGAGGAGCCTCTGGCTGCTGCTGCCTTTTTCTCTCTGTTCTCTGGGTGTTATTTGATCTCTCTGGCTCCTCATTATTTGATTTATTTCCACTTACTAATGAAGGTTTGAGTACATGTTAGACTCCTAGGATTTAAAAGCTCTTGTAACTTTGCACTGCACCAGCCTATCTCCATGTTTCCATTTCAAAGTGGCATCATTATGACTGCATGGTGCAGTGTGTTCCTGGATTGATATTAATGATACTATGAGCTCCGCAACAGTTTGTTTCTGATAGATCTTGAAAGGTAACTTGGTTCTGGCTTTATAGAGTCCTTTTGGACAAACTTGTCTTTCTAACAATATTCATCTTGGTCAGGATTTTTAACTACTACATAAACCTTCCCATGCAGAGTTTGCTTCAGCTCTCCCTGAAATCAGTTTTCATCTTTAAAACTAAGAACAGATATGATTTTGCAGGGTTATAGAAAATGTATCTTCTCCTTTCAATGTCATCTTCCTCTGTATATATGTTAAATTGGCAAGTTTATCACAGAAGTGAAGCAGTACATGAAGACCTTCCTTTTGAATTTAATTATTTTTTTCCCACCACTTGCCATTCCTCATCACTTTTATACTGTAGCATTAGGATCATCATGCTGATTTAGCAGTCTAACACAAAGACAATGACAAATTAGAAATAGAATGTTGTGAAAGTATATTAACGATTGGAAACAGCTAGGTATTATTAAAAAGGAGGCTTTTAAGGTAGATGAATAGTTATACCTTTCACTTATATCACATTTTAAGATATTTTCTTGAACAACTTTTATAAAAATTGCTACCTAAAAGTATTACCTGAGAAAACAATTATTGTCACCATTGTGTAGTACACACAGAGTAAAGCCTACCAGAAAAGCACAACAAGGTTATTATTGGCATAGTTTGGAGGGTGTACTAATTTATAACATTTTGTACTGAATCAATTAATCTTCCAGGTGATTTCCTACATTTTTGATCTAAGACTCACTCTAAGACATGAATATTTGTCTATTATGAGGGTCATTGGTATACCTGTGAATAAGTAAATGTTTATGTGCAATGATATTCAACTCATTCCTGGTCATGCACTTGGCATTTCTTTTTCCGTATGAATTCTATGATCTCAGTGTCTTCATCTGTCCAATAAAATTATATGATCTAGTAAGTTGAATAAGCACTTTAAATTTTAATGAGATTTTAAGGAGCACTTTGAGAAGCTCATCAAATTAAGCATATGACAGATAGAAACTGTCACTCTCATATATCGTTTAGCTCATAACATCTGTCATCTGTTTCTATTGCAGGATAAGAGAAGGAAGGTAAAGAAATAAGAGAGAAGGCAAGAATGTGAAAGAAAAGGAAAAGACGAGATTCCCTAAATAAAGTTATTTGAATACGTTTTAAGAATATTTGTATTCTGAAAATACAGGAAAGACTAGTTTCACATTGCATCCTGGACAATACAAAAAGTAAAATATATAACATTTTAGGTAGGTCAAAATAAAAAGAAATGAAAATATCTAGATAAGAGAGTCCTGAAAACTTGCAAAATATGTTCTGCTCCCAACTGGGAGGAATAGAAACTTAATGTTCACACTCAATTTACAAGACTTTATTATGTTGATTTGTATGACAAATTTTGGCTTTAGTACAAGATGGCTGACATACAACATGTGTACATCTAAGGAACATTTCTTAGGTGTTGGCTATGGCCTGGTATTCTGTTATATGTGGTAATAATTATTAGGCAGACCTGTTTTCACTGTAGTATAGAGCATCAGCCAGTAGAACCTCACTCAAAAGAGGCTAAAATACTGTCACGTTGACATTTTCTGGAATGGCATGAAAAAATGTATACTTGCTTCAGATATGGCAGATATGAAGTCTCAAAGAAGGGATCATGATAATGTTCAATTTGGTAAACCAATGAGTTTATTCAGATTATTTATAGTACTGTGGGTGAGCCCATAATTTCACTGCAAAGCCCCACACCATGAATAAATGACAGCCACATGAAAGATGCCACATGATCTACCAATTTCAATTAACTATCTAAGTCATATGTGCACTATAATCTTCCCAAATCACTCGCAACTGGCAGGAGAGGCAAAAAGTCAGGAGGCAGTAATGGCTAGAATTCCAGAGGAGAGATCTGTGACCAGCCTATGCTTCCTTTTACTAGAGACTGTTAACAGGTCCATTACCATTCCAAAGACCTAGATACCACTGTGCTGTTTGGCTCAATTAGTTTCCATGGCTACCAGGCCAAAGTGCTCTCTAGTTCATGAAATTGCTTGCACATTGACCACACTGCAAAAAAAAAGAGTACATGAAATAGCAATGGTCAAGCCAACTCAGATAAGAGAATGGTATCCTTGGTCACTAAAGACAGTGACTAGATATTTCTTCTGAGCTTAAGAAATTGCAGGTAAATTGTGATCTAAGACTCATTTTGGACTTTTGTCTTGAATTTCTAATGCCTTAAAATGTGTAATGAAATACAATATAGAAAAATTTGAACTTATATTTTTAAAGTAAAGACTTTTCAGTCATATAAATAGTATTCCAGAATGAAACCTTCTGCTACTTTGTCAAAGGTTATTCTAATAGAATAATTAGCTAGGTTCAGTCTAATGAATATAGTTGCAGATTGTTGAGTAATGTCTTAGCTAGGGTTTCCATTGCTATAAAGAGACACTATGACCAAGGCAACTCTTACAAAGGACAGTGTTTAATTGGGACTGGCTTACTAGTTCTGAAGTTCATTTCAGTTCATTAACATCATGGCAGGAAGTATGGCAAGGTCCAGGCAGGTATGGCACTGGAGGAACTGAGAGTTCTACATCTTTTTCTGAAGGAAAACAGAAGACAGGCTCTTCAGCAATGGACAGAGCTTCAAAGCCTACCACTTCCTTCAACAAGGCCACACCTCTTACCAGTACAAATCCCTATGAGCCAAGCATATTCACGCCTGCACAAATACTCCATGTAGGCATTAAAATTTGGGCTAATACATGCAGTAAATGTTAAACAATGAAAATATTAAATAAGTCCAGTTTAATGATATTGTAAGACCCCAACTCAATTTGTTTCTTAGACCTCAACTCAATTTGTTTCTTAGACACCTAAAAAGAGTTCTTTGTTCTTTTGCCTTCAGCCTGAGTTACTAATTACCTCTGGAATTGGCTCATCTTTAACTCAGACTGGTGCAGGAAGCCTTATGTCCTTCTACCTGACAGCTAGAAAAGTGATAACTGCTGGATGGGCCGCCAGGTGCCTGCTTTCTGGTATTAAAAGCCAGGAATGTTTACCAAAAGATAGCTTATGACCCCTATGCCATAAATGATCCATACAGCTCCTCTGGAGAAAAGCTGTAAACAACCTTCTTTGTGAACATCCCCCCAACCCCTTCCTTATGGTCTTTCCTTTAAAAGCCCACAATTGAAACAGCTCAGGGTCGATCTCCTATGAGCTCGTCCTCAACATGTTGATTTTTCCCAATTAAACCTCATGCATTTTGCATCAAGAATAGTTTCTCGTGAGTTATTGGGGCGTCGTCGTCTCATCCTGGGACTGGAGTGAGGATATCCCCTGGAATGGGGGTCTTTCAATATAAATTATCTTAAAAGGCAGAGGCTGTTAGATGTGAAAGAAGGAACAGTGAAACCACCAAATTGGAGCACCCTATTGGCAGAAAGTAAAGTTTATTTGGGATCAAACTGCCAAGGCAGTCTGTCCTCTGGGGTGGGGCAGAGAGAAGAGCAAAACCATGGAAGAGTAAGCATGTTTTATATGAGAAGGAACAGCACAGCTCAAGGGGCACTGGGCTGATATAAGCCTTTTGAATTGACTAGGAAACTAAGTGCCCTTGCCTAGGGGAAGATTAAGGGAGGATCCTGGTGATTTGAATAACTCTCTGGGTAAAGAGTGATTCACCTTTAGGCCTCTGTTTACCCAGTGACAATCTTCCTGTTTGCCTGCTCAAAGTCTTCCTGTTTAGGACATTATTACAAGAACTACCAATTTGGGGAGCCACTTAAGAACTAACATTATATAATAGGGATAGAGAGGATAGAGAGTTTAGGGAGAGAGGGAATATAGTAGGTGAGAACTTAGTTAAGAGTTATTAGCACTGCAGAAAATATGACAGCCATAAGAATATGAATGAAAAAATGAAATAAAAGGAAAGGACATAAATATTCCTTAAGTATGGAGAAGGTTTTTATTGTAGATATAAGGGAGAAAACAGGAAGAGAGAAGAATCCAGAGTGAACCTATCACAGACTGACCGTAGACCATGCAAAAATAGGGGATCACCTCCAGGAAAGCCACCAGCTAGTCTCAGCCTATCCTAGATGACTCTAGACAGAGAAAGGACAGGAAAGAGAGGCAACTTAAAAGAGCAGCAGCACGGGGAGAGAAAGTCAGTACTGTTGAGTTCAGTTAAATGAAGAACAGTTCAGTTGATTAGAGTTCAGTTCAGTTCTGGGCCATCAGTGCAGTACAGTTATGGAGTTCAGAGGCAGTTTTGCCATGCAGAGCAATTCAGTTAGAAGCAGAGAAAAGCCAGATTTAATTAGTCATCTTGGAAAATTAGATTGTATGGAGGCTAGATTATCCCAGGTTTAGGCTTAGGGATAATTTTAACCGAGAAGGAAACATGCTGGCCTCAGCCCAAACCATGTAATCACACATCTTGGGTACAGTTTCATCTTATCGCTTCATCTGAGAAAATAATGGTGGCATTTACATGTACAGGATTAGATATAAACTACTGACAGAAGGTAAAGTTAAGGAGTTCAGGGAAAAACTTTTCATGGATGTACAGATGAAATTTCCAGGGCCAAGGTCCTGGCAGTTGGAGGAGAGGAAGGGAGAACAGGAAGAAGGAGAGGGAAGAGGAGGAGGAAGGAGATGGAGATGGAGATGGAGATGGAGATGAATATGGGGAAGAGACAGAGAGATCATAATCTCAGGAATATCAGGAATAGGTAGGTAGGTAAACTTAGGAATACTACTCTTTAGTCTGTTTGACTTCTGATAGGCGTGAAATGGAAAATTATATAGATTCAAGGTTTGGAAATGTAAAATTAAAAGAGTAAGTTTCAAAATTCAAAGACTCAGGGCTGAACACTATGAAAAACAAGTCCAGGCAAGTCCAGGCATGACGGGGGCCCACCCTGCTACTAGGACTAACAGACCATAAAGATAAAAGAAAGGAATGCAGGAACTAGCCCAAGAAATCTAGGCTGACTCTTTAGCCATCTGGCAGGAAGGCACCTCTCTTAGCTTACTAAGACTCATACATTAACCAGACATCCTGCTGACCCCAATAAACCTCAGGCCCTTTGGAACTTCCTGCCGCCCTAAGCCTGCATGTACTATTCTGCTGACTTGTAACCACCTTGTTGTGTTTAAATGAGCCAATCATATGTAACCGTGCCAATTCTCCCCATCCCCTAACCCTTACCCTATAAAAACCCCTAGGTTTTGGGTCTCAGGGTTGACTTCCTCTGTCTCCTGTGTGAGATACAAGTTGACCCAGAGCTCCGCCATTAAACTGCCTCATGCGTTTGCATCACGATGGTCTGTCTATCGTGTTTTTTGGGTCACCCTGACTCTCATAACCTGAGGACCCAAGAGGGGTTCTTACAGGTGGATCCAAGTTGACTAGCTAAAGCTTACATGCCATCTTTTGAGTTTATTAAGTGAGAAAAACATTTAGATATATTAGCATTACCAAGGTTTTTAGTCTCTACTGAAATCCACATTGTAGAAAAGGCAATAGATTCATACTTTTGAATCATAGGAAAAAATTGGGGTCACAAAAATCATTCTGGTTAAAAGCATTAACACTCAGATGGCTGGATATAAACCTTGGACAGAGATGTTCTTAGCATGATTGAAAAGCAATTTTAAATTTATACTTAGAAGACAGTCAAAGGAAATTTTAAAAATTGAGCTTCTGACTATTATAATAGTAGCAGTGCTTTACCTGGGCTAGATGAACAGCTTATCAGATCTTCACTGATTAATGTTGAAACTATGAATTTCTGAGGTCAGTATAACAATAACATAGAAAGAGAAAAAACCTGAAAAAATGTAAGCCCGTATTGTGAATTTATATCTTTCACAGAGAAGTTTATCTGTAAGGTAAACTGTGTCTGCCTTTCTCAGCAGGAGACCTAATAGCTCTTAAAAAGTGAAGCTAGATTTTACATATAAAATATACTGAACAAGCAGCTGTTGCCTTGTGAGAAGGAGTAGGTTTGCTTACTATTGTTAACATAAAGCTGCAGTTACCCATCAGTATCACTAGAGATTTGAGAAGGATAAATTATAGTCCTGTGTAAAATGCTGAAGACTCACTGCTACCGGGGAAATTACCAAGGCTCCTGTGGTCTCATTGGCTTTGTTGGGGGTAGAAGTATCTGATCTTTGGCTGCCATACATCACAGCTTTGGCCTTTGGCAGCTAGACCCAGAAGTTCTCAGGGATTTTCATAAGAGAAGGAACTTGGGAAAACTAATATACTTGGCCAAGCAGAGTAGGAAATCGACCCAAACCTGTCCACAATTTGGGAAGAACCTTGGCAGCTGGTATGCATAGGTCAGTTCTTTGCCCAGTGATCACCATGACCACAATCCAGGTAGAGTTGTCTGTTCCCCATCAACCTCTCTGGAGACCTAAGGGTCACCCCTTAAGTTTCCTTTTCTGTCTATCAGGGGTAGCATTTACAGTAACTACTTTAAATGCCCTATTAAATAGATCTTTGAACAGTTTGAGGATCATTACCTATTAAGTATACCTGATTCAGACAAACTTTACTTGCTTTTGGAACTTGCTTTAGATTTAACCTTGAAAACATATACAAAAGGCTAAATGAAGTTTTAAATCTTATTTATTAAACATATGTTGTTCTTTATTTAAATTTGCTAGTGTTGAACAGTTAACAAAGACAAGTTGCAAAAATACATCTCTAAGTCATTTATTGTTAATCTGAGTATATGTTTATGACCTTAGTAATTTATACACCTTATTTATTAATTATATATAATTTATCAAATATATATGTTTGCTCATTTTTATACCTTAGCAAAGATGGCTGCCAGTCATATGGTTGCTTCCACTTTGATGAGTGCCTTAGCTATCCTTAGCCAAGACAGAGACTAGTCAATGATTGCTATTGAAAAACATCTGTTTTTATAAATAAGAGTTCAATCCAAGTGATACACACAGTATATTCTAAACAAATGATGAATCACATATATAGTATGTTGTAGCAAGTTAAAATTACCTTTTTGTAGAGTTATTAATTATCAACTTCTTTTTTTTAAGTGTAAGATAACTTATTGCTACAGGTTTATATATGCGTTACCCACACTCATTGAATCTACAAATCTGTTTACATAATATTCTTACTGTAGTTATGATATTTTTGGATGTATAAAGCAGAGAAAATTTAGGTAGAAGACATTTTCAGATCATTTGTTTATGCAGTGGCAGAAGGGAGAATTTGAAAATTGAGTGTGGCAGTATTTTGGCCATTGAGCTATACTGAGAGCAAACCAGTTACAATCACATAGTGAGGCATTAATAAAATATCTGAATCCTAAGAAGGAATTGAGTCTGAGAAGAAAAGGAGACCAGGTCACAAAACAGAATCCACCACAGAGGGTTCCAATAAGCTCTGAGAAGTGAGCGACCGAAGAGTGTATTTGTGAAGGATAAGGGAGAAGAAGCAGGAAGTCCACCCAAGGGAGGGTTCTGATACCTTAGAGACCTTCGGGGCATAGAGAAGCTACAGGACTTCCTGGAGGAAACTGAGAGACAAAAGGTATAAAGGTGCCAAGTACAAACTCCACTAAGAGAGGTCTGCGATACTGTAGAGGCCACAAGTCAGTAAAAACCCATGAGACTCCCACCAGCCCAGCCTGCTGCCAGATAGGAAGGGTTCAGAAGCCCAAAAGGGTTTAAGGAAGCTAGGAGACTTAGCAGGCAACTCCTAGTGGGAGGAGACAAGGAAAGGGTTGCAATTGTAGACCCAGGAGGGCTTACAGAAACTACAGGATCAGATTCACAAAGTAGAGGAGCTCTGCATGAGGGCTGATTCCCATATAGAAGAGCTTAAGGGAGAGATAGCTCTGAAAGGCAGGAGAGGAATCTCCACAGGGATCTGCTAACATGTCTGAGGAGTAAGCAAGGAAAAGGTTGCAATATAGGCCCAGGACCATGACAAGAATCTGAAGAACTTACGCAGCTGCTCAAGGGAGGTGAAGCCATGATTGAGCAGTAAAAGGATACAATGGAACAGAGTAGGTAAGTGTCCTGGTGACAAGAATTTCAATCCAGGAGATACACACATAGTAGGTGCTCTGGAGGGTAAAGCTGGTTCCAGCAATCAGATAAAGGATGCTTATTGAGTAGAAAAGATGGATAGTTAGAGAAAGTTGAAGGGAAAAATAACAGGTCAAGAATAGAACTATAGAATTTAGAACCAAATATGGTGGGTGGGAAAAACCAAAAGAAACAAAAAATGCACACATTTCTTAGGAGAATCATATCAGGAGCTTGTTTTGGAGAAGGTGAATACCAGAGAGGAGCTCATTTATGCCACCCTCAGTGTTCATCACTAGGTTGAGAAAAAAAAAACAGTAACAGGAGGAAGACATGACTACTAATACTTGACTACTGAAGTATGGAGATTTTTATTGTACATATATTTGAGAAAGCAGGCAGAGAGAAGTCCAGGCTGAACATGGTGAGCTGGACCATGAGAGGAGAGAGAAAGAGGCAGAACAAGATAGAAGTCATGGACCAAGAAAGGCTGTCTGTGCTTGTATATAGGGATCGGGTGAAGAGAAGGGTAGGGTCCTGGGAAGAAGATATTTAGAGTAGGTGACAGAGAGAATAGTGATGGGGCCACAGGTTCTGAGTGAGCATTCTCCTGGGTTGGAGACCTAGTAGCAAGAGAGAGGCTTACAAGACAGAGGCTCACCATACAAAACAGAAGACCTATTCTACATGCAAGGAAGTAAAAAGGTCATATCATGAGATAGAAGGCTTAGTAAGATGTATCTATGCTATGCACCTGCAGTCATGTTTGCAAGGGTAGCAGGTTTGTGTGTGTGCATGAGCGTGTGCATATGTATCCCCGGTGATACTCAATAGGTTCAAAAGTCCTGTTTTTTATCAGAAGACTTCTGTTTGTCTATCAAATGTTGCACAGTAGTTTATCTACAGATCAAACATTCCTTTTCCTTTGCTTAACAAACAGATCCTCTTTCATCTTAGCCTCTTGGTCTTTTTTCTTAGAAAACCTGACTTTTTATATCATTTCTCTGCTTTTTTGAGATATAAATTTTACTCAATCTCCTTCCAATATCAAGGAATACCTTTCTCAAGGACCTGAAGTTTTACTAAGGAATGAGTAGCCCTTTAGCCTTATCTGTGATTTCCCCTAATGTCTGGCTTCCTGAAAGAGAAACTAAGCAATATCCCTTGATGCATGGAGGGCAGTGTGTCCTCTGGCCTTTGATAACTAGCTGCTCTTTGGCTCCTCTACTTTCTGAGAGACTGAATCCTCCCCAGGGAATGAAATTAGAAACTGAAGATATGCATAAAAACATCAAGGAGTGGCAAGCAGAGAAAACAACTTGAGATAAAGCCTGTTGCAGAGAGCCAAACACGTGGCAGGAAAAAGGGCAAGGTGTAGTCAACAAGAAATTATACTAGGAGACAAATTATACATTATTATATATAAGATAGACTGTTAAGCTGTCCTTAACCTTAAATAATTATTAATGCAAGAGGTGGTATTTTTCACTTCATTAACATAAAAATTCCAATTCCATAGCATTTTATTTCCCCATCGCTGTAGAGAACAAGGTTTTGGCCTTTCATTTCAACACTTAATAGCTCTCCTAGTTTTGTTTTCATTTTTTACACTGCTTTACTCAGAATCTCAGTTATCTAATTTTCACTCCTTTAAAGTATCACATCTTTAATTTTTTTTTTTAATACGCCAGATTTTAATCTCACTCCCAGTCCACCCTTTGACTGTACCCAATCCCATACCTCTTCCTGACCCTCCTGTCTCCACGTGGATGTCCCAACCCCCAACCCCCACCCTCTATCCCCCACCCCATCAGACCTCTAAACTCCCTGAGGCCTCCAGTCTCTTGAGGGTTAGTTAGGTACATCTTCACTGACTATACCCAGTCCCAGCAGTCCTCTACAGTGTATGTGTTAGGGGCCTTGTATCAACTGGTGTATGCTGCCTGGTTGGTGGTCCAATGTTAGAGATCTCGGGGTCCAGGTGAGTTAAAACTGCTTGTCCTCTTATAGGGTTGCCCTCCTTTTCAGCTTCTTCCAGCTTTTCCCTAATTCACCCACAGGGGTCAGCAGTTTCTGTTCATTGGTTGGGTGCAAATATCTGCATCTGACTAGTTCAGCTGCTTGTTGGATCTTTTAGAGGGTAGTCATGATAGGTCCCTTTCTCTGAGCACTCCATGGCCTCAGTAATAGAGCCAGGACTTGGGACCTCCCCTTGAGCAGGATCCCAATTTGGTTCTGTCGCTAGACCTCATTTTCTGCAGGCTCCTCTCAATTTTTTGTCCCTGCAGTTCTTCCAGACAGGAACAATTCTAAGTCAGAGGGAAAGCCCATCCCTCACTTGGTGTCCTGTTTTTCTGCTAGCTATAGGCTTTCCAAGCTCCCTCTTCCCATGGTTGAGCATTTCATCTAAGGTCCCTCCCTTGGAGTGCTGGGAGTTTCTCACATCTCAGGTATCTGTTAATTTCTGGAGGCTCTCTGCACCTCCTACCTGCTGAGATTGTCTGTTTCTTCTGGCCCTCAGGGCTTCAGTCATCTTCTGCCACCCAATACCAGATCATGTTTCCCTCTTCTCCCACAGTCTCCTTTCCCATCCAGGTCCCTCCCTCCCTCCTTCCCTCCTGCTTGTGATTGCTTTCCTTTCCCTCCCAAGCAGGATTGAGGCATCTTCACTTGGGCTCTTTAGCTTGTTGACCTTTTTTTCTGTGGACGATATCTTGGGTTCTGTACTTTCATTTGGCTAATATTAACATACTAGTGAATACATAGCATGCATGTCCATTTGGGTTTGAGTTACCTCACTCAGGATGTTATTTTCTCATTCCATCCATTTGTATGAAAACTCAGGATTTCTTCATTCTTAGTATCTGAGTACTATTCCATTGTGGAAATGAATCACATATTCTGTATCCATTCTTCTGTCACAGGACACCTGAGTTGTTTTCAGCTTCTGGCTATCACAAACAAGGCCTCTATGAACATAGTGGAATATGTGCCCCTGTGGCATATTGGAGCTATTGGGGGGGTATATTCCCAAGAGTGGTATTGCTATTTCTTCAGGTAGATCTATTTCCAATTTTCTGAGGAACCTACAGATTGATTTTCAGAGTGGTTGTAACAGTTTGCAATCCCACTCTTATTCTACTTGTTCCTCTGTCTCCACATCCTTGCCAACATGTGCTGTCACCTGAGGTTCTAATCTTAGCCATTTTGATTGGTGTAAGGTGGAATCTCAGGGTTGTTTTGATTTGCACTTCTCTGATCACTGAGGACATTGAATATTTCTTTAGGTGCTTCTCAGCCATTTGAGATTCCTCTGTTGTGAATTCTTGGTTTAGTTCTTTACCCCATTTATTTATTTATTTATTTATTTATTTATTTATTTATTTATTTATTTATTGGTGGTTAGCTTCTTGAGTTCTTCATATATTTTGGATACTAGCCCTCTAACAGAGGGACAGTGAAGTTGTTTTTGTTTTTGTTTTTGTTTTTGTTTTTGTTTTTCCAGGACTCAAAGGGAGGGACCCTAGATGAAATGCCCTATAGTGGGAAGAGGGAACTTGAGAAGCCCAACTCCAGCAGTAAGGCATGGTATTAAGTGAGGGATGGGGTTTCTATCCCACAGTCAAAGTTCTGATCCATAACTCTTCCTGTCTGAAAGAACTGCAGGAATGGAAATGGAGAAGAGCTTGAGAAAATGAAGGTCCAGCAATAAGCCCAAAGTGGGATCCAATTCATGGGAAGACACCAAAGCCTGACACTGTTACTAAGGCTATGGAGCACTCACAAAAAGGGACCTATCATAACTGCCCTCTGAAAGAACCAGCAAGCAACTGAAAAAGTCAGATGCAGATATTTGTGAGAGTGGGGTGTTGAAGTCTACCACTATTATTGCGTAGAGTTCAATGTGTGTTTTGAGGTTCAATAAAGTTTCTTTTATGAATGTAGGTATCCTTGTATTTGAGGAATAGATGTTCAGAATTGAGACTTTTTCTTGGTGGATTTTCCCTTTGTGGAATATGCAGTGTCCTTCCTCATCATGCTTGATAACTTTTGGTTGAAAGTCTATTTTATTGGATATTAGGATGGCAACTCCAGCTTGATTCTTGGGACCATTTGCTTGGAAGACTTCTTTCCATCGAGACTTCTTTCCATCCTTTTACTCTAAGATAGTGTCTGTCTTTGTTATTTAAGTGTGTTTCTTGTATACAGCAATATGCTGGTATTCCTGTTTGTGTATTCAGTCTGTTAGCTTATGTCTTTTTATAGGTGAGTTGAGTTCATTAATATTGAGAGATATTAAAGACAGATGAGTGTTAGTTCCTGTTATGTTTGTTTTTGTGGGTGGCTTTATGTGCATGTGATTCTCTCCTTTTGACTTTGTTGTAAGATGTTTAATATCTTGTCTTTTCTTTGGTGTAAGTACCCTTGAGGTGGAGTTTTCCTTCTATAATCCTCTGTAGGGCTGAATTGGTAGATAGATACTGTTTGTATTTGGTTTTGTCTTGAAATATTTTGGTGTCTCCATCTATGTTGAATGAGAGTTTTGTTGGGTATAGTAGCCTGTGCTGGCACTTTTGTTATCTTTCAGTCTACATGACCTCTTGCCAGGTTCTTCTGGCTTTTAGTGCCTCTGTTGAAAAGTCTGGTATAATTCTGCTAGGTTAAATTTTGTGTGTTACTTGGTCCTTTTTCCTTGCAGCCTTTCTTTGTTCTGTGTATTAGTGTTTTGATTATTATGCAATGAGAGGATTTTCTTTTCTGATCCCATTTATTTGGTGTTCTATACACTTCTTTTACCTTTATGGCCATCTCTTTCTTTTCATTATGTCCTGAATTTCCTGAAAGTTTTGGGTTAGGAGTTTTTTATGTTTTGAATTATCTTTGACAGTTGTATCAACCTCTTCTACAGCATCTTCTACACCTGAGATTCTCTCTTCTATCTCTTGTATTCTGTTGGTGATGCTTACATCTGTAATTCCTGACCTTTTTTTCTAGGTTTTTCATTTCCAGATTTGCTGCCATTTGTGTTTTCTTTATTGTTTCTACTTTCACTTTTAGGTCTTAGATTGCTATATTTAATTTCTTCACCTGTTTGATTGTGTTTTCTTGTATTTATTTAAGGGATTTATTTGTTTCCTTTTTAAGGGCATCTATCTGTTTACCTGTGTTTTCCTGTATTTCTTTCAGAGAGAGTTATTTATATCTTCCTTTAAGGACTCTATTATCATCATAGATAGGATCTTAGGTCAACTTCTTGATTTTCATGTGTTTTGATATATTCAGGGCTTGCTGTGGTGGGAGAACTAGATTCTGATAATGCCCATGTATGTTGGCTTTTGTCGCTTATGATCTTCTGCTTGTATCTTACCATCTGGTTATTCCTGGTGTTTGCTGTTCTGGCTGACTTTATCTGGAGTCTGCCTATTTTGTCCCTAGGTTGCTTCAGGTCTCCAGGTAGGCTTGCGGCCCTGGCTGTAGCAGACCACCTGTGGAGCCTTCCAACTGGAGATGTTTTAGTGTGGCAGAGGAGCTGCTGATATCTTGCCTTTGCTGCATCAGATCTCCTTAGAGGCCTTCAGACTTTTGGGTCCTCAGAAGAGTAGTCAAACTGTTGTCCTGTGTGAAGCTGTTCTCCAGGGAGCCTATGGACTGTAGTTTCTGATTCCCAGTGTGCAGCAGAACTCCAGGGAGGATTTCAGTCTATTGGGTCAGTTGTCCTGCATGCTGCAGAAATCCAGGGAGGTCTTCAGTCTGTAGTGTAGGTTGCCCAATTATTATGTATGCAGAGGAACTCCTGGGGTGCCTTCAGGCTGTGGTGTCAGTTGCCCTGTGTACAGCAGATCTCCTGGGATGTCTCAGGCTGTGGTGTCAGATGCCCTGAGTGCAGCATATCTGCAGGGATGACTAAGGATGTAGTATCTTCAGGGGAGCAGACTAGCTAGAAGTCTGTCCTAGCAGAATGGACAGGATGGAAGCTCATGATTTCTACTTACTACTTCCTTAATATCATTTGGGCAGTAGTATTTACATGCTTATTTATTCATTTTCTTACCTACTTACTTAACTATTTGGGGGATGCACCCAAGGTCCTATACATGCCTACCAATGGTTCTAGGACCAAGGTACCTGTCATGTCAAATTCACCCTTGTCAGTTGTCCTCTCTTGAAATTTTCAACTCTGGTTAAAACATTGCTCTTTCTGTACCAACCTTTACTGGCAGTGAGTCTGTGTTTATATCATTTAATGACCACTTCCCCTGGTCTTTTATTCTCCCTCCTTTGACCCATAGATTAGTGTCTTTCACACTTCAACCTGTACTTAAATCATGTGAAGATTTATTAAGGTAGCCAGTTCTGGTTCAATAGGTGTAGTACAATATCCCAAATTTACAATTTTTAATTAATATCAGGTGAAGAAATTGTTTGTTTGAGCATACTATTTTAATTTACAGAAATCTTTAATATTTCACTGTGATTGAGCATTTGTATAAACTTATTTCTCTGAAAGCACCACAGAATATATGGATATATTCTGTCTTCCTCAAGAAATGTAACTGTATACTCTTTCTTTAGCCTTTCTCATAAGATTTATTCCACACATGTGAGTATTCCACTTGTGTGCCTTTTGCCAGTGAAGGTCAGAAGAGGATCATTGAATCCCTATAAATGGTTTTGAACTTCTGTGTGGGCACTAGGGATTCTGGGTCTTCTGGAAAGGCAACATGTTCTCTTCACTGCTGAGTCTCTGTGTCTCTGTCTCTGTCTCTGTCTCTGTCTCTCCTCTCCTCTCCTCTCCTCTCCTCTCCTCTCCTCTCCTCCTCTCCTCTCCTGTCCTCTCCTCTCCTTCCCTCTTCTTCTCTTTTTCTTTAAAGCAGTGTCTCATTCTGTATCCAGGCTAATTTTCAGCTTGCAACCCACTAGCCTCAGTTTCCAAGCTATCACTCCAGACTTAATTTTAGGGCCAAGTGCTGGAGTTGGATTCAGTTCCACTGGTTACAGCCTCTGCTTCAATAACTTGTCAGTTCTGGACTGAAATATGGCTCCTTTTGTTGTTTGGTTTTGAGAACAATTTTTCACTCTATCTCAGAAGCATTTCAAATCTGCAATAAAATAATGCTATTTTTCCTCATTTGGGGAACAATACCATGCCCTCCTCAGTTCTTCCATGCCTCTCTTCTCTGCTTTACTGACAGAACCTCCTTCCTTGATGACTTACTCAAACAGCTTTTTCCAATCTTCTCATTTCTATCTTGAGTCTTGTGAACTATTTACTACAAGTGGTATAATGTTACAATGGCCCCACTAGAGTCAGTAACCGTGTGTTATTACTTACTTTTCTGTTCTGTGAGTAACCCATTTACCAGCATTTGATAGAATATGATTGGTTTCTCCTTCAGTCAGGTTTTTGACTTTGAGCATTCTCCCATTTCCCCTCTGGTCTTCACTTCTTGCTCCATCTCCACAATCTCTTAGTCAGGTTCAAAATATTACCTAATAAATCAAACAAAAAATCAGTCAGTCAATAAAAAAATCAATGAAACAAAACCCAAGCATTACCTAAAAATCCAGCTACTCTGTTTTGGCATAGAATCTGTCTAATCCTAGCTGTTTCTAACATGCACCCTGGGGGTGTGTACTGAAGAGCCTTAGTTTAAACCTCTCCTCCTTAGTTTAAACCAGGTGATGAATTATGGAAAAGAAAAACTATTCTTGTCAAAAATATAGGCTGGTCAAATAAACACAGTGTAAAACAGAACGCTCAAAGCACTGAAGCGATCAGTGAGTTATGCTGGGCTGCTCAAAGTCAGAAGGAAACATTGTCACAAATGCCCCTTAGGCCCAGAGTGCTCATGACATAAGTGCAGAAAGCCAGTTATAAGGCATGGGTTATTTTTTCTACCTCTGAAGTTCATGTTTGTTGGGAATATACAAAATTTTACTACTTTGTGAATTAAAATAAATAGATACGATATTATGATTAGAATTTAAGGTTTAGGATATGGTTGGTTTCTTTTTATTTTGTTTCCTAGCTATTGGATCTGAGTGTCTTAGAAATCAAGGAAACTGCATTCTTCACAACGCCTCAATGAGATGAAATATCTTGGATTAACTCTAACCAAGAAAGTGAAAGAATTGTATAATAAAAACGTCGAGAAAAAAATTGAAGATATCAGAAGATGAAAAGATCCCCTATACTCTTGGAAGGGTAGGATTGACATGGTAACTTCAAGATTCTCCCCTGTGCCCTGAGGTGGGGCAGATGTGGACAGGACCTTCCCGTTTACCTAACCTCTCTGTAGGGATTGTATCTTGGTTATCATTTACTTAATGGTTAGTATCCACCTTTAAGAGACTAGTTAAAATTGATTTAAATTTCATTAAAGGTGTAATGAAAATGAGTGATAATTCTTAACTTCACATGCAAAAATAAAATAGAACAAAGGAATAAAACAAATAAAAAACCAAAAACTCAGGATCACTAAAACAATTCTGAGCAATAAAAGAATTTTTGACATAGTTCTCACCATTCGCAATTTCAAATTGTAGTATAGAACTATAATAATAAAAACTACATAGTATAAACAGACATGTTGATCAAATCAAAGACCCTGAAATAAATACACACAGATTGGCTCCTGATTTTGATAAAGGTGTCAGAAATTCACACTGGAAAAAAGAGAACATCTTCAAAAAATGGTGGAATAAGGAAAACATTTTAATAAATATTTAACATTCTTAGACATTATGGAAATACAAATCAAAATTTACTTTGTAATTCCATCTTGCATATGTCATAATGGCCAAGATCATTAATAAATGTCACAGCTCATGTTTGTAGGACTGAAAGCTGGGATGGCCACTATTGAAAACAGTAGGATTGTTGCTCAGAAAGTTGTGACTCAATCTGCCTTAAGACTCAGCTATACTACTCTTGAGCATGTGTGCAAAGGACACCTCATCTTACCATAAGAACACTTGATGACTCATTTTCATTACACCTTTAATGAAATTTAAATGAATTTTAAGTAGTCTCTTAAAGGTGGATACTAACCATTAAGTAAATGATAACCAAGCTACAATCCATACAGAGAGGTTAGGTAAATGGGAAGGTCTTGTCCACATTTGCTCCACCTCAGGGCACAGGGGTGAATCTTGAAGTGCTTGACTGTATTCCCACATGCTACTGTTGGCCAGGTGCTGGTCTTCAGAGGAGCACTAAAATATCACTCCTGGGGTGGGAAACATAGTCTGAAGTGGTGGTGAACCTGAAGCTGGCTCAGGGGTACTTGAGCCTGTGACAAGGCTTGAGCCATGAGGTTCTCAGACTCTTCAGCATCCAGGTGCCCCTGGAAGTCAAGGAATTGCCTAAAAGGAAGTCTGGGGCCTCAGAGTAGGGAAAGTGTCTAGCCTGGTGTGGAATTGGAGGTGGGGCTAGGGGAAGGGGGTGGGAGAGGAATATGGGAAGGACAGAAAAAGTAGCTTTGGCTTTCCCCAGTGGTGATTGTCCTTAGCATGGCGGGGGGAAGCTTGGTGGTGGTTGTTGCTGGAAGCACAGAGAGGCCTTCTATGGGAGAATTAGACTGCAGCTCTGTAGGTGAATAACTTCTTCATGGCTCCTCAAGGTGTCTCTTAATAAAACTGAAAGGCCATGTTTAAATATATTGTTTATTAACTTTTCATGGTGGAAAATGGATGCATAGCCAGAGGGGATAGAGGACACTAGGAGAGCAAGGCCCTCTGAATTAAGCAAGCACAGGCCCCACATTAGGTTCTCTGCATGTATAGTGTAGCTTTTAGCTTAGTATTTTTATGGGACTCCTGAATGTCCCATGAGTGGGCCTCTGATTTTTGTGCCTACTCTTAAGATTCTTTTTCTCCTGTTTATTTGCCTTGTCCAACTTTGATATGATGAGATTTGCTTTACCTTATTATGCACATATTTTGTTTTGTTTGGTTGTTAGCTCTTACAAGTGCATTCTTTTCTAAAGAGACACCGAAAGGGAGATTATCTGGAAATGATGGGAGGTTGGGAGTAACAGGAAAGTAGAGTGAGGAAGAACTTTAATCAGGGCTATATATAAGAAAAGAATCTATTTTCTGTTTAATTAATCAATTAGTTAATTAACATTCCCACATCCGTTTCTTTCCTTCCTCTACTCCCAGTCCCCCCTCTCCCTTTCCAACCTCTATCTACTTCTCAGTTTCTGTTCATCAAAGGCAGGACTGCCATGGATATCAACCAGATTTAGCACATGAAGCTGCAGCAAGACTATGCATATCCTCTCCTTTTAAGGCTAGATGAGATGACATGATCCAGTAGGAGGAAAGGGTTCCAAACACAGACAAAAGAATAAGAGATGGCTCCTGCTTTCATTGTTTGGAGTCCCATAAGAAGACCAAGATACACAAATGTAACATATGTGCATGGGTCCTAGGTCAGTTCAATGCATTATTTCTGGATTTCAGGTTACTCTCTATGAGCCTGAATCAGCCCAGGTTGGTTGATTCTGTGAATTTTCTTGTGGTGACCTCAACTCCTCTGGCTCCTACAATCTTTCTTCCTACTCTTGCGGAGGATTCTTCAAGCTCAACTTAATGATTGGCTGTGGGGTTCTCTCTCTGTTTCTATAAGTTGCTGAGTGAAATCTCTGTGACAATAATTGGGTTAGGCAGCAGAATACCATTAGGAATCATTTCCTTAACTTTATTTCCAGTAATGTTTGGTTCTATCCTATCTCTGGCCTACCCAGTCTTTGGTTCTTGGCTCTCTAAGCAGTGGCAGAGATAGACTCCCTCCCTTGGTATGGGTCTCAAGTTGGATCAGTCATTGGTTGGCCATTCCCACAATTTCTGTGCCACATTTACTTTAGCACATCTTGTAAGGAGGACAAATTCTAAGTCAAAGGTTTTTGTGACTGGGTTGGTGTCCCTGTCCCTCCACTGGAAGTCTAGCCTGGTTATAGGAGATGGACAATTTAAGCTCAGTATCTCCCATTGCTAGAAATCTTACCAAGGGTCACCCTCATAGATTCCTGGGAATTTCCATTGCATTGGGTTTCTAGCTTGTTCCAGCGATGCTTACCATTTCTCGGTTCCAGTTGACTCTCCCAGTAGTCTCTCTCTCAGTTCTCCGCTCATCTGATCCCTCCTGTCCCCATCCCCAACTCAACCCCATCCATACTAACTCATTGCCCCTGTATAACTGGGATTTTGATTTCTATTTTATTTCCCCTTCTCTTTGAAATTCATGCACCCCTCCTTGAGTCCTCATTATTGCTTAGCTTGCTTTAGTCTGTGTATTCTAGCATGGTTATTCTTTTATTTTACAGCTAATATATATTTGTATGTGAGTACATTCCCTGTTCTTATTTCTGGGTTTGGGTTAACTCACTCAGGAAGATCTTTTCTATTTCCATTCACTTTCCTGCAATTTCATATTGTCATTGCTTTTAATACCTGAGGAATACTCTATTACGTGAATGCACAAAGTTTCTTTTACTGAGAAATGGCCATATTGATTTTCAAAAGTAGTTATGCAAGGACTGTTACCTGCAATGAAGGAGTGTTATGCTCATTTTACATCATCACCAACACGAGCTGTTACTTCAGTTTTTTATCTTAGGAATTCTGATAGGTGTAAGATAGAATCTCAAGGTTGGTTTGCTTTGTATTTCCTAGATGTCCAAGAATTTTGACCATTTAAGTGCTTCTTGGCCATTTGAAATCCTTTGAGGATTCTCTAAATCTGTACTACATTTTTTAATTTGATTATTTGTTTTGTGGATATTTAGTGTCTTGAGTTCTTTATATACTTTGGATATTAGCCTTCTGTCAGATATGGGGTTGATGAAGATCTTTTCCCATTCTGTAGGCTTCATATTTTTTTTCCTTTTTGTTACTGTCCTTTGCCTTACAGAAGCTTTTCAGTTTCATGAGGTCCCATTAATTAATTGTTGATCTTGTGACTGCACTATTGTTACTACTTTTCAGGAAGTTGTCTCCTGTGACAATGCATTCAAGGCTATTCCCATTTTCTCTTCTATCAAGTTAGTATATCAGGTTTTATGTTGACATCTTTGATACACCTGGACTTGAATTTTGTGCAGAGTGGTAAATAAGTATTTATTTGTGTTCTATATGCAGACATCCAGTTAGAACAGTACCATTTGATGAAGATGATTTTTCTCCCATTTTATAATTTTGACTTCTTTGGCAAAATTTAAATGTAAGCACACTCAATATCATGTGGTTTTTATTACTATTTTCTGTAGGACCGCTTGAAACCAGGAATGGTGACATCTCTAGAAATTCAGTTATTGTACAGAATTATTTTAGTTATGCTGGATTTTTCACTTTTCCATATATGTAGTTGAACACGGTCCTTTCAAAGTCTGAAATGAATTATTTGAATTTTGGTGGGAATTAAATTGATTCTGTATATTGCTTTCTGGTAAGATGAACATTGTTATTATGTTAATCCTACTGATTCATGAACATGGGATTTTTGGATGTTCTGATATCTGCTTTAATTTTTCTCTTCAAAGACTTAAAATTCTTGTCATACAGGTCTTTTACTTGCTTGGTTAGAGTTACACTAGAATATTTTTTATTATTTTTGGATATTGTGAAAGGTGTTGTTTCCCTGACTTCTTTCTCAGCCTAGTTATCATTTGCATATAGGAAGATTATGTAGGGCTTGTGGAGTGTGCCACCAGATGGGCATAAGAACTTGTGGAGTGTGCTATACTCCAGGAATCTTAGAGATATGATATAGAAGGAGTGGAACTGTTCCCTCTGCCTATCATGTCTGCTTTGGAACATGTAACCATGACCCGCAACTGATGTGACCATAGGCACTCAGTTAAGTAGCTCAAAACCTGGACTGCCTCTCAATGCTAATGAAGCATCTCAATAGCCTTAGCCTTCAGCCAATGACCTTTCCTTCTCACAAGTTCTCACACCCTTTCCCAACATTATATAACTTCTGGTTCACCCCAAATAAAGTGAATGCATTCCTACCCACCCCAAATAAAGAAATATGAACAAGCTACAATTGTTTCAGAGAGCTGCTTCATTAGATATCACCACAGCCAGGAAGGACTTTGTGTAAAAGAGCATGACACTAAGACTATTGAAGAAGGCCTTCTCCTCTCACACCTCCAATACTCGGCAATTGCTTCCAACAGGAGAGGAATCCTGCTTGCCCCAGACCTTGCTTTCCCCTTCCAGCCTGGCAAGCATCAGAGCTCTGATTCCTCTAGGGAAATGCAGTCCTATTCCAGACTTAGTTGAGCCCCACCTGAGCTAGTGTATCAGCAGCATTGAGACACCATCATTGAAGAGGCAGAACACAAGACCACAGGACTATTCACTTTTTAGAGTTAATTTCCTATCCAACCACTTAGTTGAAGGTGTTTGTCAGCTGTAGAAGTTACCTGGTAGAATATTTGGCTCATTTATGTATCCTATCAAATCATCTATGAATAACAGTACTTTGAGTTCTTCCTTTCCAATTTGTATCCCCTCAATCTCCTTTAGTTGTGTTATTGCTCTAAAACTTAAAGTACTATATTGAACAGATATATTCATGTACTCTACAACTTCAAGTAATATATTGAATAGCTATAGGAATCTTAGACAGGCTTTTCTTTGCAATGTTTTAGTGTAATGATATGTTTTTCTCCACTTATTAAAGTGAAGTAGCAGCACTCAACACCATCATAACACTCTAACATAAGGCCTATATGGTGGTGAGGGCTCAAGAAAGCTTGCTACATTAGGTACAACATCCTTCGAGAGGGTGTGGCTATTTGCTTTTCCTCTAAGTAGTGCTGAAGATTGGAACTATTCTTCAAGGGATTAACAGGTAAAGCAGAATTTGATCTACTTATCATTTTAGAGTTGGAGGGAACATATTCAAGTTTATATTAACTAAGGTGAGCAAAAGCAAACACACAGATACAGAACATTCTATTAGGCCTGCATGACTAACTGGCATCAAAGTACTCCTGAGTAAGTACAAAATCAATAGATGGTTGTTCTGCTAAAACTACATACATCTTTTCTTCTTTGTTTAGCTTTTTAAGCTTTCTTTTATCCTCAATTCTTTTACACATTTAAAATTTCACATATCAAAGTATTTTGGAGTAATTAAACACCCTTTGAAGGTCACAAACTAGCACTGTCAAATCTGTCATTATGTAAGATTTGCCTTTAACATTTCTGAAAGATATTCCAAAAAAATCTATACTACGGTTTAGGAACAGAATACATCATTCTATGTATCTTTGAATACCAATGATCATTGTTCTATGGCTGAAATGCCAAGCACAGGGGTAGAATCACTATTCCCATGGGTAATATGCCAATGAAAAGGGTTCAGTCATTGTTTTGATATCTGATAGGCCAATGAGAGATGTTGAATCACATATACTATGGCAAAGATGCTAATGAGAAAGATTTTCAATAAACAGATGATTTTGTGTACCTAGTAATTTAAAGGATTGTCATTTCAGAATTATCATCATTAACAAAGTTCTGTGTAAATATTTTGTAACACATTTTTGTTTTGTTATAATGCTAATTACCTCAGTGTGAATCACCAGTATGGAAACAGGATAGTATATTAATATTCTCTGATGTGGATTTACCTGAGAAGTTTAACAAGTGATTCAATGCAGAAATTAATGTGTAAGCAGTGATGGATGAGACTAGAATGTCCCTAAAATCTAATATATTTTAATGCTTTATTCCCAGATGGCAGTACTATTTAGGAAGGATTAGGATATGTGATATTGTTGGAGGTGGTACTACCTGATTGGAGGAAGCTTAACTGGACTTGAACGTGGAGCTTTTAAAAGTCCATAACAATCCTTGTCTTAATGTCTCTCTACAAATCAGAATGTGAGTTCTGAGCTCCAGCACCATGCCTTCCTAGCTGTCACCATGATTTCTATCATGATGGTCATGGACTAATCTTCTAATCCTCCAAGGATGTTCAACGTAGTCTTCCATAAATTGTATTGGTCATAGTGTATCCCCACAGTAATAGAAAAGTAACTAAGACGTAAAAGTTAATGACAGATAATTTATCTGAAAATGGACAGATAAAAATGCTAGATATAGATTTTATTGAACTGAGAAAATTTGATTTTAATCTCTATCATACTTTTAAACATAGCTAACACATAAGAAAACAGCTTGTTTATATGTGTAGAACTTTATTTTTATTTATTTATTTATTTATTTATTTTGGTCGGTGGTTTTAGTGGGTAAAAGTCTGGTATGGACACATGGCAGCAAGCAGCAGGCATAGGTGATGAAACTTCACATTTGTAACATCAAATATGAGACAGAAGTGAAAGTCGGGAGAGGGAGTGACATACTTCTTTCACCAAGGCCATGCCTTTGCATAACCCATCCAAATAATGGCACCAACTGGGGATCAACTATTCAAATGCTCATTCCCATCACCTTACATATTCACCTTACAAATCAATCCAGAAATAGCAATCAGTTCTCTTTGGAAACTGTGTTCTAATCCCAAATCTTATCTGGCTTGGCTAATCTCACCTGTCTCTCACCCAGAGCTAATGTGTGTACAATATAAGCAATACATACATCTGTTCCCTGAATTTTCAAGTCTAAACTGCCTTTACGTCTATATTTAGCAGACATTGTATAAACTATTCTCTAATTTTGCTGACAGATATTATGAAAAATTGTTCCAGGGCATTGTCCTTACCAAATAGAATCTCTAATCTCTCAATAATACCATTAATTTCATTGATCTCTCAGTCTCAAAGTTCTGGCTTAGCAGAGGATAAATATGATAATCCTATAGTCATTCATAATGAACAAAATTCAAGATGTTCCCTTCTATATAACACATTGGTTTCTTCCTGTTTCATAGAAAAGAGTCCTTTTTTTCTTTACATGTTGTTTAACTTTTTATTTTTATTATTATTATTTTCTTTATTTACATTTCAAATGCTATAATGAAAGATCCCTATACCCCCTGCCGCCCTGGCTCCCCTCCACACCCACTCCCACTACTTGGCCCTGGCTTTCCCCTGTGCTGGGTCATATAAAGTTTACAAGACCAAGGGGCCTCTCTTCCCAGTGATGGCTGATTAGGACATCTGCTGCATATGCAGCTAGAGACACAAGCTCAGGGGGGTAGTGGTTAGTTCATATTGTTGTTCCACCTACAGGGTTGCAGCCCCCTTCAGCTGCTTGGGTACTTTCTCTAGCTCCACCATTGGGGGCCCTGTGTTCCATCCAATAGCTGACTGTGAGATTCTACTTCTGTGTTTGCCAGGCACTGGCATAGCCTCACAAGAGGCCACTATATCAGGGTCCCTTAAGCAGAATCTTGCTGACATGTGCATTAGTATCTGGGTTTGGTGGCTGATGATGGGATGGATCCCCAGATAGGGTAGTCTCTGGATAGTCCATCCTTTCATTTTAGCTCTAAATTTTGTCTCTGTACCTATATCCTTTCATGGATATTTTCTTCCTTATTCTAAGGAGGAATGAACTATCCACACGATGGTCATCCTTCTTGGTTTTCTTGTGTTTTGCAAAATGTATCTTGGGTATTCTAAGTCTCTGGACTAATATCCGCTTATCAGTGAGGGCATATCTAGTGACTTCTTTTGTGTTTGGGTTACCTCACTAAGGATGATATCCTCCAGAAACATCCATTTGCCCAAGAATTTCATTAATTTGTTGTTTTTAATAGCCGAGTAGTACTCCACTGTGTAAATGTACCACAGTTTTTGTATCCATTCCTCTATTGAGGGACATCTGGGTTCTTTCTAGCTTCTGGCTATTATAAATAAGGCTGCTATGAACATAGTGGAGCATGTGTCCTTA